>NW_010538725.1:736-7751 GCF_000687285.1 Phaethon lepturus
CTGTGGTGCCTGGGAACGTGGATCGCAGGAGTGCGTGACTTCCCAGTTTTCCCCTAGAGTTTCAGACCGAGATGCGTCCTCGGACCAGAGTTTCGTTGTCAACTTGATCGCGGGCAATTTGTGGATGATGTTTTCTGGCGGTCAGCTTCCCCTGGGTTTAAGGGAGTTTTCTAGCCCGTTTGGGGTGCCCAAGGTTTCGCCGGACGGGGCCGCTCCGGAGCATGACGCCCCACAGAGCTGCAGCCCCACAGTTTGCTGACAGCTCCCTCTTATCCCGACCCGCTTGTCGAGGGCAAAGTTGTGCCCTTTTCCACTCGAGCTTTTCCTAGATGGAAAATGTTCAAAGGAATTTCCCCCACAGCAAAAACCGTGGCGCAGGCTGTCGTCTCTAATGCTGTCATCTCGGTACAGAGGCTTGTCCCTGGGGTCCAGTGATAATAATCCTCGTATCGGGAAAAACATCGGCCTCAAAGCATGGGGTCCCAGACTGGGGTTGGAAGTACTGAAACCTTTGGCCAGGAAAGTGGATTTATCCGTCAGGCTGGCCGCAGTTCAAATAAAACTTCTTCACTTCAGTTGACTCTTGGAAGAATATGTACATTCTGCTCCAATTAAAAAAAAAACCCAAAACCCTGAATGTGGGTTTGCCCAGCCTTTTGGAAAAGGTGGGTTAATTTTCCCTGTTTTTTTGGTGCTGTTCACTAGCCGTGGGAATTTCAAATGGCTTCGTCTTGAAGCAGAAGAAATGGAAAAGCTTCTCTAAACGCAGCGCTGGCAATTTGCAAGTATTTTGTTAAAATCTGGTGGATGGTGCTGCCTCATAAAATCTGATGGGTGTCATGTTTACCCCTCACGCCAGACCTAGCGAGTATGCCTCTCGTTGCTTGATGTTCTAGCTGTGGTAAGTTAAAGAAGTGGAGAGTGGAGCCGCTGGTGAGGAGCTCTTAAAACTGGGGTGATTACATCTGCCCTAGAAATTTGGGATTTTTCAGAGTACAGGGACCTCTCGCCCCCAGCAGTTCCCTTCCCCCCCGATCTGTTTGCAGCCCACCCCCCCGGAATAAAACCACTTTTTTGTACTTTTGGTTATTCCAGAGAGCTTGAGAACAGCAGCCTGAGGCAGTCTCCTAGCTCCTGGGGTCTGGGTACAACAGGGAGTAAGGAAAGGCGATATGGGTCTTAGCAATTTTTGTACTTGTTCCCCCGCTCCAGTAGAAATTGCAAAATTGCCCTAGAAAGGATAAAGGCCTGAAGTAGCTTTTTATTTCCTCGTCGCAGCCCACTTAACCCTTAAAATGACAGTTATTCTTGCGCTAAGGATATTTAGGTTATAGGAAGAACGGCGTCAGGGCTCACAGGCGAGTCAGGACGGCGCAGCGGGGCGCGGGGTGGGTGGTGGGGTGGGAGGACAGCGGCAGAGCCGGGGGACGCGTAAACCCCTTTCTCCCAGGGAACGCTGAAACAGGGAGTTTTTGGCGAACCAGCGCTGGTTGCGCTCTTGACTGGGTCAGCACGAACGTTTTAGCCGGGAATCGGTGTTTTCTCCACCGCTCTACGTGATGCTGAAAGGTGGGATTCCAAAATGCACTTTCTCACGCCCGTGTGCGCCTGGGCCAGCTCATTCCTTCTGCCCTGTCCCTGTCGTTCGCTTCGCTGTTCCTTCTCCTTTGCCAGAGGAAATAAGGGTAAGTTTTAGGTGAAAGGATGAAAAATGCTGTGACCGTCCTCTGCCCCAGCGAGGGCATGGAAACCAAACCTTCTCGTCATGCCCTGCGTGTCTTCTCCTTCTGCCCAGCCCCGTCGCGGTGAGGAGACCGGCATCTTCGGCATTTTACAGAGTGCCAGGAAGGCCCCAGGTGACGTTCTCCGTGAAGTCAGCGGGAGTTTTCGGTAACAGAGCACAGAAGAATCGGGTGTTACGTTTGCTCTGCAAGGACCGATGATGCTTTATGAGTGTGCACGCCCCTTTCTTCTGAGGCCTGGCGATTTCTGAAGAACCGGGAATTGCTTTCACAGGAATAGACATCTGGAGTTCCTAAGTTATTTTTCTGTTCCTCCTCTCGGAGGTGGTAATGCTGGTGGAATGTTGCGTTCGGGAAGCGTGACTGCAAAGGGAAAGCTGAAGACTTTCTGTTCAGCAGAGAGGTACTGGGCTGCTGAGAAACAGAAATCCCGTTTGGTCGTGCTTATCTTCCAGGCAAGAGGGGCCCGAGTCCAAATTTGCTCTGATCTAGCCTAGGTTTGACACCCTACTTGAGCTTTCTGTGCTGCGTGCTCCCCCGGGCCGCTCGGGCTTTGGGGCTCGCTTTGCTCCGTTGGGTTTGTTGTACTTGGTGGTGAGGGAGGAGCACGGTGGTGCCGCGCGGGAAGATCTTGGTGGTCCTGCTGGCAAAGTCGGTGATGGGTTTTTGCTCCGTAGTGATTTGTTAACACTTGGGTTATATTATTTGTAATTTCCATGGGATTTAAAAAAAAAAAAAAAGGCAGCTGGAGTAGTCAGAGGGGGAGAATGCAGGATGGAACCAGAGTGGCCCGATGGAGAGGTTTGCACGTGCACGTCCTGGAGGTCCATGGTGGTGGGTCGGGGTTTGCTTTGGCCGGTCTGAGGTCTGCTATGACGTGTCCCACAGGAGAAGCGTGGTGAGGAGCAGCGCCAGTGTTTTCTCCCAAAGATCAGAGGTGTGGTGCCGCAGAGGGTGCGCGGTGGTGGTGCACGTGTCACTGCCTCCCTTCCCGTTAGTGTCGCGTTTTGTGGTGTTTCGCAGCCACGTTGTCCGGGGGGTGCCTTTAGCTCCGGGGAGGTGGGCACGCAGTCGCTGCCAGACCCCTGCGGCAGCCGTGGGGAGAGCTCAGCATCGTTAGCGCCGACTCCGACGGACCCGTCAACCCCTCGCGGAGGTCGTCGGTGCTGCTGTGTGGTGGGGTTGCCAACTTCTGGGATTTTTATGCTTGGGTTTTGTTGTTTTGGTTTTCTTTTTTAGCCTATCCTGAAGTTCCAGCCAGGAGCAGAGCCCGCTCCGGGGGCGTGCCAGAGGCTCGTCCCCGCTCGGCAGTTTTGCCGGGGGAGGACGGCCCCCGGGGCACTGTCACCTCTCTGGGTCCCCCCCGCTCCAGAGCTGATGGGAGCTGCGTGCCGTTGCATTACGCGGTTATTTTGGATGATTCAGCCTTGGTTTTCAAATACATGGTCTTCTGGGTGGATCAAGGTAGGCATCCTGATACGCACCCATCTGTTCTGGGACTTCACTGTAAAATGCAAATAAAACCCAAGTTACCCAAATACATCAGTAGTAGATTTTAATTATTAGTGACTTGCTCCTCCAGCCTTATCCAGCAGTAATTTCATGTATACTTTAAGCTCATGAAAACCAGTGGCCCTGCTGAAAGTACCTGCCCTGCTTACTTCTGGGCTTCTGCCCATCCCTCCTGCCAGAAGTAGGTTTTGTATGGTGAAAGCAACCTGCTGGGTCGTTGAATTTTGGGCTCTGCTTCCCCAGGTCCTCGCCCTAATCCCCAGTAGCAGTTGGAGCAGCGTGAGTTTAGGAAGGACGGGTCACCTTGGCCACCACGGTGGCCAAATCAAGGTTGACCAAATCACACCCTTCTTTGGACCCTGGTGTGGAAAGCGCAGGGTTCCTTGGTTGTGAGTTTTTTTGCAGAGGTGCGGGTAGGAACCTCGCTGAATTGATTTTTCACACGAGGACCGGTGCGGTTGCTCCCGTGTACATTAACTTGTGTAATGTTGTCAAACACTCAGCCACTATTTCTTTGCAACAACGCATACCAATTATTACTTAAATAGACCCCTGAAGCACAGCGCGGAGGGAGAATGTGTGGATTAGAGACATAATATTTACAAGGAGCCAAGTCTTTAATGAGACCAGGAATAATGCAGATGGATTCTCTGTTGCTAAATATAACAGATATGGAACGGATGCTGCCTATCATTTATTTATTTTTTTTTAATGACCCGTTTTGTGGGGTCTTTTTTTCGCTTTGGAAAAAGAGTAGCTTCTATGCTGAGGAGGTTGGCACAAAATCGTAGGATATTCCAAAATTAGCCTGGCTTTTGGTTATTATTGTAATAACTATAATGTATGGCTCTGCAAGGTGTAGGTGATCCTGGCTGGGACTATGTTTTAGCCCCTTTGAAGTGCTGGTGGGCTTTGGGAAGGGCGATGGGTGTGTGAGGAGCACAAGATTGGCCCCGAAAGAGGCAGGAGGAGATGGAAGTCCATTTGTTTCCACACAGCTGATGCACTGGTGGAGCTGATAGCATCGTTTTTAGGGCAGAAAATAAAAAAACCTGACAATTAACCACACGGCTGGCTCCTGCGCAGAGGGTGGGTGTTGTGCCGTGGGGTGCCATGAGCTCTGCAGCTCCTCAGCCTGCCTTTATGAATATTCCAATTTATATTTAGCAGAAGCCGCCGCAACACAGTCCCTCCCTTCTCGACCAACAGTTCCCTCTTGGCCCCGTTCGTGCCTGCGGCTGCGAGCACGGGGTCAGCGCGGGCATCCCCTGCGTTCCCGCATCTTTTCTGCATCCCAAGCGTGTGTGCTTGCATCCACCTGGCCGAGGCTTCCCCGAGGTGTGAGGTCTCCCTGGCCGTCTTATTCCTCCACGGATGATGCACTAGGAAGGCTTTGGGCGTGAGGAGCCTGTAGGTTATATTCCAGATCAAGTTTTTAATTAAAAATTGCCCTTCTGCAGGTCCCTTTGAATAACTGCATCTTGGCTTTCCTCGTCAACTCTTCTCCTCGCTCTTATCAGCATACCCTTTAGTTTTACAACGGTATGCGTGTGGGGATGGAATGCCCTTTATTTGTGTTAGCTGGAGGGAAAACCCTGTAAATTCCTCTTCAAAATGTGCAAGGCCAAATATAAGAGATAATAGTGGTACCTATAAAGTGTCAACTTTTTTATTATCTTTATGCTGAAAACCAGTTTCGGCATGAAAGGGGATGTTGGAAGAAATCAGCAATTTAAGCAAAGTAATTAGGCTAAATACGAGGTGTTACACTTAAAAATTGAGAAACTTGAGCTTGATTAGTTGTGGATTAAATGAATTTCAATTCAGTATATGGAAAAAAAGCCCACTTTTCATCAGCTTTCGTGATCTTGCAGTTATCTGAATTTTCATGATCCCACAGCACAAGCTCATCTAGGTTTTATATTTGCCACTTGTCTGAGCTAGTACCTCTTTTCGTACTACGGTGCAGCATTCGAGCCTAGAATTAGGTATCCAGAAGTTTGGTACTGGGATACCTATGCTGACTTCAGCCTTTGTCCTCTGCTAATAGCAACAGCGTTTCTCAGGTGAAATACCTATTCCACCTATTTTCAGTTCCTACAGGGAAACGGGATTTTTTAATACGCTGTAGTGTTATTTCGAGGTGAAGCGCCAGGATGACATGTTTTTCCCATCTGCAGTGTTGCAGAGCAGAAAGCACGTACCTGTATCTGGACAACAAAAGTTGTGAGTATTAGAAAGAGGCGGCATAGACAGATTTGGGGAGGCAAAGCGCAATTTTAGTTTTGTCTAGCCAAAAGTTTGACGTATTTCTTGAGTTTGTGCTTTCTTGGAGGTGACCCAAGTTCACCAAATACTAGTTCCAGCCTTGCTTGGAGTATGAAACCTCACTCCTGTTTAGCTCCAGGCAGTGAGGTTGCGGCCAGTGATTTTTGTTGCGGTTGTTTCTGAGAAAAATTTTGGTTGAGTGATGTATCAGGAGGAAGAATCTGGCCAAGTGGGTCTCCGCTTGCCTGCTTCACCTTCCGCCGTCGCCCTTCCGGCGCAGCCCTTACGACAGGGTCAGCGTTGCGCATCCGAGTGCCCCAGAGGGGAACGGGCCGCGGGGAACAGGGACCGGAGCTTGGAGAAGGAAGCAGAGGGATGCGGGGAGAAGCTGTGGCCGGCAGTGATGGGAACAACCGACGGTTTCTGTGAATTGCTAGAAATAAAACTAGGTTACTAGGTGAAGTTAACAAAAAAGACAAAAATATTACACTTGGAGGGGAGTAACATATGCATTTAGACCCGCTTATGACCGTGGTAGTAGTGAATGTTAAACAGCAACTGCTTTACTCAGACTTCTGCCTCTCCTTGAGCAGGTTTACAAGGGTAAACTGAGCCAGTAACGCGTATTTTTTACGGAGGCAAAACCCTGGTGAATTCCCCGCGAACCGTAGCAATGCTGGTGCTGTGCTGGTCCAGAAAAGCGCCGAACCGGCCGGCTGACGCAGAGTGACGCAGACCCGTGGGCCTGACGCGAGCCCCGGGCACGCGACCCGCGGCGCTGGTAGGCACCTCCTTTAACGAAGGAGGGAAGGACGGCGGTGCGCTCGGTCCCCATCACTATGAGTTTAGGGGCGGCACATCCTTTCGAACCGACTTTTCTCTTTGCATTTAAAGAGCTTGACGATGCGATCGGGAAAGGTAACCGCGGGGATTTTTATTTACTTCAAGTACAGCAAGAAGTGCAGCTTGGTACAGCACCGCTGTTTTGGCCGGGGATATGCGAAAGAGCAGCTGGCTGAGACCCAGCAAAGTGTCAGGTCTTAAAATACGGTTGTAAAATCAGAAATAATTTCTGAACATCTATTTCTAGCAGCATCTCTGAGCGCTCGCTTTTGTCCTTACGCTGCTTAACGTGTTTGTGAGCGACCCGCGATAAGGCAGAGAGTCACCGTAGCTAAAGCTTGAAACGTCTCCAAGATTGGGAGAGTGGTAAATAATGAAAAGAAGTGACCGCTGGTAAAAGCAATTTGTATTGCTTGGATACAAGCAGGTAATATTTCTCAGATGGCCAACTGTAAATTTCTCTATCTAAGAGCAAACAACGCGGGCCATACCTGCAGGATGCTGTCTGGAGAAATCGTGTCTTTCTAGAGGAGCAAGGAGTCACGAGCGAGCGCTGCTAATGTGATATTACGGCCAAAGGTCTTGTCTGCTCCTTGCCTGCGCTGGCGGGTGGCTGCCGGGCCGGAGAAGGGATGTGGCCGGGCCCGCGG
>NW_010538725.1:7782-10521 GCF_000687285.1 Phaethon lepturus
GTCGAGGAGGGGCTGCGGAGGGCTGCGGGAGCGCCCAAGGAGTCGGGAAGGGATGCAGGGGAAGGGCCCAGGACCTCCGTCCACTTGACTTATCCGGGAGAGCGTTGGAAGGTAAATTGATTAAGGCAATTAGTGCTGTCGTGGGGGAAATAAATTGAGTAGTAAAGAGCTCCTGGGTCTAGCAGGCAGCGTTTTAACAAGACCCGATAGCTGGAAGATGGAGCCAGGGAAAGGCTGGAGTTGAGGTCCACGGTTTCAGCACCGCTGGTGGTGGAAGAGGCTGCTGAAGGCGCTGGCGGTTTCTCCACCTTTGGAAACGCCGAGTTCAGGGATGTTCGTTCGTTGGAATGAACGATGCTCAAGCAGGGATTAATTTAGCTAAGTTGGCGTGCAGTGTGTCGGGCTGGAAAACCACAGTGGTCTCTCCTGACCTCAAAATCCATGAAAGCCCGTCATTTAAATGAGAGCGTCCGGATATTTGCAGATCCCAAGCACCAGCATTGCAGAGTTTCTTGAAGAGGCTGACTTGCAGAGAGGAGGCCTGTATCTGAAGGTGGAGATTGCAGGATGTGACCTTTGGTGCTCAGGAAGGGTCACAGGTTCTTCATTTCCCACCACTTCCGTACAAAATTCCTTGTGTCCGTCACAGGGTTGAGTTACCTCCAGTGTCAACACCAGGTACTTAGCACTAGGTAAGAAGTTAGTAGGGGCCACGTTAGCCTGTATTATGGCTAATGCCTGGGTCAGATGTGAATTAATTTAGGAACTGAGGGAGGATTACTTCTTTTGATGGTCACGTGCTTTATCTAATCGTGCAGAATTTATTCAAACTCCCGAGTCAGCTCTTGGTGGCCATGGCACATCAGAAATAACTCCAGCCCTTGTGGGAACCTTCTGAGCAGAAGAATATGGGCAGGGGTGCAAACTTACCAAAACAGGTCAAACCCAGATTTAAAAATTAAATGGATGTTGCTTGTGTCACGGTTGGAACAAAAACCAATGCGCTTGTGTGCAGATTTATTTCTGTTTTGAAGTGAGAGCGTACAGCTGGCTGTTTGCAAACTTGTTCCCCTTTTAGGTGAGTTTTCAGATCGGTCTGTCTACCTCCTCCATCACTCGTGGGTGAGGTGTGTGGGTTCGCCAGGCTCTGGTCCGCGTTGTGCTGGAGTACGCAGGAGCTGTCACGGCGGGAATGTTGTTTCAGCTCCCCTCTGGGGGGGTGTGTGTATATACACGGGTATCTATCTGCTGGGTATACACTGGCTTTTCAGGTCCAGAAGTTGAATGTGTTAAAAGCCTAGTTGCAAAGAAAACGGGGAGCGCGTGAAAGCGTTAGGCAGTGCCTGGCAACGTCTGGTGGTTATTTGGCCACCCGAGGTCTCTGCGTGCTGGCTGACCTCGGGGAGTGAAACTGGAGCAAAACGGGAATTTGTTGGCGCAATTGAAAGCAGGACAGTGAGGCAGGCTCACATGGTAACACAGCTTGGGCTAATGCTGTGAATTAAGGACGTTTAGATGTTTGGCTTTGTATGATTTAGCTTAAACAAACAAACATCGCATTAATCTCATTACTCAAGCAAATGAAATAAACCTTTAAGGCACTTAAAACACGCCAGTATTCGTTAGCCGTCAGAGCAGCGAGACCGGTCTCCGGGCAGCACGTCTACCCCTGCGCGTAACGCCGCACGCGTGTGTGAGCTCTGGCAGAACGGGGAGTTACTCTGGGGGTGTCGGTGGGGCTGGCGTGGCTGGACGGGGATTTAGTGGGAATTGCGGATGCAGTGGGAACCCGGGGGCACAAAGGGCGAGCGTTTTTTTGCTGCCGAGTACCGGGCACCGCTCACCACGCTGGCACGAGGCATTAGTGTCTCTTTATTGCTCCTTTATCCTTCCACTATAAAAGATGCCACTGCAAAGGTCCTTGTGGGGAATGTAATAAAAAAATGCAAAGTTGTCGTTAAAAGCGATGTATTCCGATGTACCGTGTCCTTACGTCACGCTGGTAGTGTAATGGCTGTGACAAACCTGAGCCTGGAGAGGTTGGTGATTTTTTTTTTAGCGTCCTGTGCATTGCACTTTCTTTAGAGGAAAGCATAAGAATTTTATTAACTTCGACGTGTTAGGTTAGCGCGGGAATTTTCTGTTGTCTTTCAGTTGCATTTTTTTGGGCTTTGGTTAGGCAGAGAAGTGACTGAATGACACGTCATGTTTATAAAATCAACAGTACCTAGCTATTTCCATACAGATCTCTTAATAGAGATTAAACACAAAATAAAGCAGAATGCATCGACAGTGATATTCCCATAAGCAATATTGTAACTTGTATGCAGTGTAATTATATTTTGTACACTTGCCAATTAAGCAGTTACGCTTTAGAGAAAAATTACTTTCAAGAGATGGAAGAAAAGTATCACAGTAAATCAAATAAAATATACATGTGTTAGAGGGTTTTGTGTATGCAGCTGAAATTTTTAAATTTCCTGCTGCTTTCAGGTTGCAGTACGTGTAATGACGCTCTGTGTCCTGTAGCTTTTTTGGGACTGGAAAATAGCAGGTCGGGGGGGAAAAAAAAAAAAGGCATTAAAAATGTGTTGCTTCCTCGGATAGGCGTGTGCCACGTGAAGGCAGGCAGTCCTGCTCTCCATCCCAGCTCCTGCTGAGCTCCTGCCCGCTCACCCTGCCCGCGCGCTGCCCCGCGGTGGGAGGAGGTGTGGGTACCAGCCGGGCAGGCACCCCCAG
>NW_010538726.1:0-1970 GCF_000687285.1 Phaethon lepturus
ACCAAAACCCCCAGCAGGGCCACAGCCGCTGCCCGCACTGCCCCAAGATCTGGGGGAGGCTGGGAAGCCCTGGCCGTGCCCTTCGCGCCTGGCTTTGTTCCCTGCATCTGGGATGAGCCCTGAGTGCTCTTCGGCTCCAGCGGTTCCCGGTGTTCCTCTGCGGGAACAGGATCGGGTTATTTTGAAATAATTCTTGGCCTGATTTCAGCATCTTTCCCCTGGGCCCCTCAAAGCACAGCCCAGCACCACGCTCTGCTCCCCATTCCGTATGGGTGGAAGATGTGTGTGCAGCGAGAGTGGGTGTGTGTCTCTCACCTGACATCGTTAGCTAACGAGTCCTTTCCTCTGCAAAGGGGGCTGGGTAGCCAGCTGTGAGGTTTGCCACATTCAGGGTAAGCTGCCCTGTGCTGTGGGTAGCCCAGGTCCAGCTGTTGCATCCCTCTTGGGATGCATCCCTTCTCCAAGCAGAGCAGAGGGATGGGGACAGTGCAGGAGGAGAGGGTTTGCCCCTGTCTGGTGATGGACCCTTTCCCAGCAGTCTGCCAGCTCTGACTGGTTCTGCCCATTTCTCCCAGTGCTGGCACGTACCCCCCATTCCTGTTCCCACAGTTTCAGAGTCTGCAGCTGGAGCAGGAGATCTGTTTGGCTTCAAACTGCACCCTGGCCAGGGTGAACCTGTCCCTGCGTCCACGGCTGGAAGACGGAAAGGCTGCCCTAGCCCTCAAGTACCAGGAGCTGTGGGAGATACGAGAGGCATGTTGGGACAAGCAGCAGCGCCTGGGTGAGTTGGGTGCAGCCGATGGGACAAGGCAGAGCCTGGCATGGCTAGAGCAACCTGTGTTAATAGGAGGACCTGGGTGGGCTCAGAATCCTTGAACCTGCCCTGGAGAAATGACCCAGCCATGATCAGGAGCAGTGAGGGTGACTCTGCCTGCGACACAGCCAGCCCTCAGCTGGGACTGATGCCATGGGGGGATGCAGGCCTTGGTGTGCAGGTGGCTCCAGCGACGTGTTCAGGGGAGGGGAGTTGATGTTTGAGGATGGGAAAGAGAGCAGCCCCCCGCAGGGGGGGCATGTGGGGGGAGGTTTGTTGGCAGCCCTATCCCCTACCAACACAGAGGCGTACCTGGAGAAGTGGAGCCCACAGAGCGCCCTGGGCCAGCTCCAAGCCAAGCTCAATGCCTCTGAGGCAGAGTCGGAGGTGAGTCAGGCAAGAGCCCTGTGCTGCTGTCCCTTCCTTGCCCGGGCCCTGGACTCCTCTTTGTGCCCTCTGGAGAAGAGTCCAGGATCCAGGGGTTACTCAGCCATCTGGGCTCCCTTGGCTTCATGCTGTCCCACTGCTTGTCCCACAGGCCCAGATAGAGCAGTTCCTGTCCCAGGACCTGCCCCTCGATTCCTTTCTGGAGTCCTTCTACCAGAGCCGCACGCGCTCCCACATCTGCCAGACGCAGCTGGAGAAACTGCAGGAGCTGCTGCAGAAGGACCAGGTGGGCAGGGACCCTGTGGGCCCTGCAGGGCACTCAGGTGCCCTGGCTAGCCCAACACCAGCCCGTCTTGCCCTATTGTGGAGTGGAGCAGCCCCCAAAGCTTTCGATCTCTCCTATGGTTTTGTGCCTGCCTTTCTCATCCCCTCGGAGGCTGTTGTGCCCTTTGCCATGCTGGCTGCACCTCCCAGACACCATCTCCCAGCCCTTGGACACCAGCCAGCACCTCCCTGCTCTAAAATCCCCAGCCCAGGCTCGCCCCTGCGCCTCGTCGGACACATACCCGTGCTCAGCCCCCAGCACTTCCGCAGGCAGCAGCGGCCACGACCCCAGGAGCAGGAGCCTCCACACCGGTAGCAGGGCAGGGATGGGGGATGTCACCGCTCCTGGTCCTGTGCCTCCACAGGGGCTGCACAGGAACACCCTGGCCGGGAGCATGTGGGGGTGGGTGTGTGGTGTAGGCATGGCTCCGAGGGGCTGCCTGTC
>NW_010538726.1:2052-7127 GCF_000687285.1 Phaethon lepturus
TGTTGGGCAGGCACAGGGGTGGGTGCTCACAGGGGGATGGAGGTGCTTGGCCCACAGGATGGGACAGGTGCTGTGGCCAGGCAGTGCATACTGCATTTGGGGAGCTGCCAAGGGGGACGTCTCCGCATCCACAGCAAGAGGAACAGTGACAGGAGGTGGGGGCAGGTGGTTTGTAGCGATGTCAGTGGGCTCAGTCAGGTGGGAGATAGCAGGGAAGAGGGCCCAGGATCACTGGGTACCAAGTGCTTTCTAAATAAAGGCTCTTCTCCACGCTCTGTGTTACCCCTTGTCTCTAGCTATGAATAGAGGGATGGGGTAGGCAGGGAAGAAGTGGTTGTGGGGGGACCGGCTCCAGGCTTGTAGGTAACTGACAGTCCAGGAGAGTCCTCCAGCCTGGGGACACTCCGGGTGTTGTACCCGCACTTGGCTCTGCCCATCGTCACCCTGGTGAAGGTGAGAGCCCCTGCAAGGGGGGCAGAGAGCCCAGTGAGTGTGAATTTTACCCACAGGCAGGTGCCAGGGACCATCTCCCAGCAGTTTGGCCCAACACGTGGTGAAGACTTCTGGTAACCTGAGATGCCTCATGCCAGCAGCCAAGCCCTCATACCCATGAAGGGTTACACCCCACAGCCAGCCAGGCTCACTCATGGCTCTGCAGCAGCTGGTCCCATCACCCTGTGTGCAGCCCTGCAGTGTGTTTAGTACCCATTCCCCATCCACCCTCTTGCACTAGCCCTGACTTCAGCCACCCCTGGAAAAGGAAGCAGGAGGCCCGAGCTTACCTCTTTCATCCCAGGCTCCTCTGTTGCTTTCCTTAATTTCATGCAATGGATGGTGAGACAAGGCTGGGGGGATAGCCCTGGTTCCTCCAGCTGTAGCCTCCTGGGCACCCTGGGGTTCTTGTTCCCTGCTCTGGAGTCTCTCATGTGCTGTTTCTAGGTTCTTACTTGGTTTCAGGCTCTTCTCATGCTTTCAGCCCCGGCCTGGTTATAGCATTTTTTTCTTTTTTTCCTGTTGCCTGCCCACCCTGCAGCTTGGCACTTTTATGTAGAGTGCTTAGAAATCATCCAAAGCAGCAAGAGGCCCTGGCTCTTGCTACAAAGCACCCCAAAATATGGACCATCAGCTTCCAGTGCCTGATCACCCCCTCCACCACTGAGGGTATGGGTACTCCCTTCTTACTCCAAACTCAAGCCCTCACTTGTTATACTGGGTAAGTGGCCCCAGTCCCACAGATTAAAACAGGTTTAAGACCAGGATAAATTGGGGCCCAGCTGCTGTGGCTCTATTGGCAGGCAAGGCTATGGCAGTCACTGGAATATTTGGGGTTTCACAGAGCACCACCTGCTTTCCTGGGTCCCACCAGGCTCAGTTTGGGCTCAGCCTGTCAATAAAAGGTGCCAGGACACACCTGATTGATTGCCAGAGTCAGGCTCTGTGGTTTACCACATGCCAGGAGGAAGGACCACAGTAGGCTGGCAACCGCAGCACAACAGTTTGGTTGAGTTCCCATACCAGCCTCACAGGAGTAACCTAACCAGCGAAATTAAAGGGACCAAGCAGAAGCACTTAGGAGGCCAGCTGGTCCATATGAGACCAGTTGTGCTGCGTCTGGAGGGGGCTGGGATGCACAGGCAGCCCTGTCCTACCCAGTGTCCGTGTGTCTCCCAGACAGGTGCCCAGGCTACCTTGAGGGCTGCACTGGATGCTGTGTGAGGTGACCAGGAGCTGTGGGGGAGGAGCATGGGGATGTGGGCCCAAGCGATGTGTGTGTGTTAAGCTACGAGGGCTCTGAGCATGAACACATGAGGGGTGATGGTGAGTAAGCACAAGGCTTCTCCCTGGGGATCTGGATGCCCACCTGGGAGAGGAAAGCCACCTTAGCACTTGGCTCAGGAGGAAAGGACCCCAAGGCAATGGCATGAGGACATGGAGTGTGCCGGAGCCCAGGGCCAGACGCCTGTATGGGCTGAATGCCAGCCAAAGGCAATGCTGATGAGCTGTGTCACTGCCCTGCAAGATGGGTCCGGACACAGCACTGGGGCTGTCACTAGACCAAATATGACTGTGCACAAGGAGCCAAGCCACCCGAAAACCAGTCATGCACAACCAGCAGATCTCCCCAGCCAGTGCCTGTCTTGCACAGCTCCCCAGGGCTGGGCAGTCCCAGGCTGCATGGGTCTGTCACCAGCTCCAGGACAAACTTCCCTGGCCCTGAGCAGGTACGGAGTGACCTTACAGCAAGTGCAAATACAGCCACATGAATGTGAACACTCAAGGTGACCAGCTGCCTCTCTCCAGCCTAGGGAGGGTGACTGTGTTCCACCAGAGCTGAGAGTACTAAAAGTAATGGTCCAAAGAACAAAGTGAGCTTGGCTGCTGTGGTCCGGGCTGGCTTTCTGTCCATAGGAGCCCTGCAGCACCCCCAGGGGCTTGCCCAGCCCAGGTAGCAGTGGGTAGACGCTGGCAGCCCTGTGGTCCTGCTAGGCTGGCCACCACCCTGCTTCAGCCAAGGTCCTTTAACCACTGGGAAGCTGCCAATCAAGGTGAGCCCCTGCCCAGGGGAGGTTCCTCCAACCTGGAGTTGGTCCTCTCCAGTTTGGAGCACGTACTGCCCCAGGCGGGTGGCTGGACACCCCAGCTGTAGCGGCCCCAGTGGGGAGTGTATGTGCAGAATTAGTTCACCCTGAGCCTCTGGGGAACATGGCAGCACTGGGTGCCTGCCACTTCGCTCCCAGAGTATGTGGTCAGCACGTCACTGTACCAGCAGCTCCAGCCCCTTCCACAGGCAGGCCTGGGCTGAGGACAAAGTCCCACATGGGGCACAAGACAGGGACATTATTAACAGTCAAGCGCTGGCAACAGCACAAGGTGATCCCTCTGTGCCCCTCCTTGCCTGCACAGTGGCTCTCCCCACCTGCACCAAGTGCTGCCTGCCCCGCAGGGCCACGTCGAGGGTGGTCAACGTGCCCCCACTCGCCTCGGGGAGGAAGAGGAAGTGTTACCACCAGGCGTGCATCTGCATTCATTTCTGCACCAGGCCAGGCAGCAGCCTGGGGCCAGCTCAGTCCCTCTGCCAGCTGGTATACAGCCAAACCCAGGAGGGGCAGGCAAGGAGCTGGCCCTGCCAGCTCTGTGGCCTCCTCAGCCCCACTAGGCCTGGCTTTTCAAGAAACCAGGCTGGGTAAGCAGCAGCCCCCAGCCCAGGAGGGACAGGACACCTGGGAGTGAAGGGATTCCCCCAGCGTGGGCAGCCTCCAGGAGACCCTTTGAGCTGCAACCCCAAGTCAGTGGGGGATGCAAAACCCGAGGCTGGGGCCAACCAGCGAGGGGTGGTGCCAGGGTGCCCCAGCTGGGCCCCACTGTGCAGCGGGCACTGTGCAGGCAGCAGGGCTGTTAACAGAGGAAACTCTATTTATTAACAGTTAACTCTATTAACAGTTAACTCCATTAACAGAGGAGTCGCTGCAGGGGATGCTGTGTTGAAGGGAGCGGGAGCTGCCCCCCCATCCACAGGTGCTGCCAACCATGTGGCCCTTCCCTGGTGGGGTAGAGCCACTGCGGGCCCATCAGCAGCAGGACTGGGGTGCAGAGCTCTGCCCAATGGTCCCAGGGCAGGTTAGGGCTAGGGCTGCACAGGCACTGTCCCCTCACCCACCTCCCTGCTAGGCCAGCCCCTCTGGGGGGACACAATGGCCACCCCTTCAGTGCTGCTCGGGACTCTACTCATCCAGCCTTCAGCTCCTTGTCTCTGCCCCTCATGCCATTGACCCAGCTGGTACCCCCAAAGACCTGCCAGGAGCCATGTTTAACCCCTTCCTTCCCAAAGAGCACCTCAGCTTCTCCAGATGGAGGTAAGAGACCCTGAGGCACCCAAGACCCCATGCCCACAGGCTGCACCACCCAGCAAATGAGGTGAGCAGCTCAGCACGCAAAGCCCATGGTTATGGTCATGTCAGTCCACAAGAATGGGCTGGGGCAGGACTGGGGAATGGGGCCTACATGGAGCTTGCAAGGCCTCAGGACTGGGGCTGTCAGGCTTCATCGAGGCTTATCTCAATTTGCCTGGAGCTTTCTTTGATTTACTTAGTTTGTAACAGCATCTAATTACCAAGTGGCCATTAACTACTTAGTTTTAGTTTTGCTTTCCTTTTACAGTGGCATGGTGTGATGTCTGTTATTAGTAATTCAAGGGTGGGAATGAGTTACAAGAAGTTACATAGAATAAACCCTGGGGTGAAGGTGCAGGGCAGAGCAGTACAGGCCTGGAAGGGTGGGCATAGGGTGATATCTGAGGCCCCACCAGCAACCCACCCTTGGGCAGTTCCTTTCAGTGACACAAATCTAAGAGCTGGCAAAAATTGGTGTCAAAGCAAAGAACCAGCATCCAGCAACACATCACTTACTATAAAGGCAGATGTAACATGGAGCTGCAGAACAATGAAGAGAGGGTAGGATGTGCTAGAAAATGTGTAAAAGTAGCTCCAGTAGACTTCAGAGTGAGGAGGAAGAAATCCACACTGTGAATATCAGAATCCTCCCAGTAAAGTCCTCAAGGAAGCTGGCAACTCATGGTGACCCCCTCCTCAGCTGAAAATGCAATCCTCACCACTTCAAGGGCATAGGCCAGGACGGGGCTGTTTAACAGCTGCAACTGCAGTATATTACTGAGATTTGTTTTGTAGTAACATCCTCAAGAGGAGGCAAAGCCCACAGCAGACCTGGGAGCGGAAGCTGCTCCCTCCTGTGACCCCTACACACAGCTGCCTTGCCCCAGCTGCAGGAAGATGGGCTCTGTTTCTCACAGAAACAACCCTCTGTGGCTCAGTACCCCCAAGGATCTGTCCTTGCTGTCCCTGAGGTGTGAAGACAGCTGAGGCCACAGGCAGTTGCAGAGCTTCACCCTATGCTGCATGGCTCAGATCCAGCTGCCAGAGGAACATGCTGGAGCAGTGCACAAGCCTATGCCCCCTTGCAGCGAGAGGGAAAGAAAATTCCTCATGTCTTTCCCTGATCTGCCTGGCAATTCTCCCTCTCTGAAGACAGTTCTGTAACCCTCTCTGATTGCTCGGCAT
>NW_010538726.1:7158-10611 GCF_000687285.1 Phaethon lepturus
GGAGCACTGAATAGTCACCTCTCAACAACAGTACTGCTCAGCTACTGCCATAGGAGAGGTAGAATACAGGGTTTAAATACACAATAGGTCCCTGTGCAGCAAGCTTCACATATCCTATCAGCCCCTCTTGTGCCCTGTTTCCTCTCCTTGTCCACTTTGACCTTCTTGATCCTGGTGGGCTTGTACAGCTCACACAAGCCCCTACCATCACACCACTGCTGTCACAGTTAGGCCCTGCTACAGCAGGCCTTTCCCCTAGCAGTTGTGCCACTGGCACTTCACAAGGACTGCGCTCACTTGGCTAAAGGAAAGCCACAAGAAATCCAGTTGCTCCTGGCACCTCTCCCTCAGGAAATCAACTAGGGAAAGACAAGAATGTGACAACAATAATGACACAAGAAGACAAAGGGGTAGAAACCTGGTGTGCTGGGAGGTGGCAGTCGGTCTGTTAATTTGGACTAGCTCCAGCTACTTTGTGCCCAAGCTCCTGAAACCCTTCACTGGAGCAGAGCAGCATTCAGGTCTGACCAGAGCAAAGGTGATGCTGGGGACAGGTATATCATACCACCCCAAAAGTGATAGACTGGATGCCCCAATGCATACCCCCATTCCCTGCATTCTGTGCTTCCCCTCCTATGACCAAACTCAACAGCAGAACTAAATGCAGCATGTGAGCACGGAGAGTGTTGTGAGCACAGGGGTACGTCACAAGTGCACAGCAACCCCCATGTGTCACAGGCAACACACAACGGGTCTCCGCAAGGCAGGAGTGAAGTCCATGGTGGCCCAGAGAGGCCCTCCTACACAATCCCCACTGACTGCAGGCAGCATGCCCACCCTTCTCAGCACAGCCTCAGGGAAACAGGACACCCCTCTCCGCCCTCTTCATTGACCTGCTGCAGTCACCACCTGAAACATCAGCCTGACCCCTACCCTCCATTTTCCAGCAAAGTACAAGGAATATTTAGCTCCCAAGCCCACCAAAAGAAAGATGTGTCATTTCATCACCAGTTTATGGCTGGATATCTTTAATGTTCAAGATACATCATGGAGACCTGAGGAAAAAGAAGAGCCAGTAATCTGAACAGCCCAAAGCACCCACTGAAAGGCACATGGATTAGCTCTGTTTTGGTGCCTGCATACTTCACCCTGAAAATTTCCAATACAAGCACAAGACACAGAGAGCAGGCGAGTCAGCCCAGTCAGCTTACTGGAGCAGCTCCTCCCTGTCCCAGTGTTAGGGGGCAGAGCAATCAGGCAGCACACCAGCTAGTGTTTCTCCTGCTCCATGCTGCACCACACCAGACCCTCTCTCTGCCAGGAAGCTGGCTCAGAGCTGGGTATGGAGCTTGCCTGTGGGAACAGCCCACAGCCCCAGGCCTCAGCACTACATATATTTAAGAAAGATCAAACCAGAGGACAACTCATGTTTGGCAGGACTGCCTTAAAAATCCGCAAGCCACACCACCAGGAACTACAGAGGTACTCCTTAGTACCGACCGCTTCCCATGGACATCCCTAGCTTTTCCAGTCTGGAAGAGAAAACTTCCTGCCAAACGCTGACAGAGAAGCCGCCTCTGGTCTTTCAAGTGGCTTAATTTGTAACATGAAAATGCACCAGTGTGTGACACAGAGCCACAACTCAGGAGTGGAGGAGACTTTCACAACAAGGAGACTTTCACTCCGTAACCAATGCCCTTGAATGCCAGACTCCTGCTCTTCATATCCTGACACTTCAGGACTATAATCTCACACAGAGGGATGGACTGACAACTAGCGAGGATCCTGGAAAATTCTCTCTGCCCCTGAGCTGAATTTGCTCCAAACACGCAGCAGTCTCCAGAGTCTGGATACTGGTGGTGTGGTGGTACACTGCTTTCCAGAAAAGGCATAAAGCTCTCCTGTACAGCACATACCCTGTACCAGTAGACATTACACTCCCTGCCATGCTACTGCCTCAGGCTCAGTTCAGTATCACAGAACTCCATAGCTGGAAAACACGGGACATGTGCTTTTAACATGTTTGTGTTGGGAGAAAACATAACCCAGGGTCACTGCAGTGAAAGGCAAGGGCTTGGCTGCTGCACAGACTGCTGCCAGCCAGGCCCAGCAAATCCAGGGGAAAGCAATGCAGATGAAGTCTTTGGCACACTCAGAGTTAAATATCATGAAGCTTTGCTCACTCCATGTAGTGCCAGCATAGCACAGGTAAAAGCCCCACACAAGGAAAGACAGAAGCTCTGAGACACACAACCTTTAGATCTTAAAACACTTCAATACTTAAATAGGCAAATACTCTCATGTGCAAATGATGCTTAGGTACATGTAAAACACAAGAAATACCACTCAGCACCACAAAGGCCTGTGCAGGACGGCCTCGTGCAAAGTTCTGGCAAGCCCTAGACACGACAGGCTGTTTCGAACACAGAAGTGTTTTGGGCAGCACTTCCAGGAGATATTGCACGCTGACCAGGACACGAGGCAATGGGCCCAGGTTTCATTCTTCCAGGCTGCTGATGCCAAGACTTCCATACTCACTGAGGAAAGCCCTGAACAGGAACAGACAAGGGCAATGATGCAGTTTGGAGATCAACACTCCCCAAATTCCCCAAAGATGTAGTAACAAACAGGTGTGACAGCATAGAGGTGGCAGGTGTCAGATTAACAGAAAGCCACAGGGAGCCATAACACTGGTGAGAGCACCCCCTATGAACACACACAGCACACAGACACCACTGACAGCCATTTAATCTCTGCTGTGGCCTAAAACAGGCACATGGTTCCCACCAAGGTGAAACAGCAGTGCCAATGAAGGGGACGCATCACAGTCCACAAAGCAGAGTCCATGAACCACATTTACCTGTCAGGCACTGTGTGTGCAGGTCACATGGGCAGAGGGGACACATCACAGCCTGCTGAGCCCCTACACCACATCTGCAAGGTCATGCTGGCAGCAGGGGCACATCACAGGCTGCAGAGCAGAGCCCACATGTGGCATCCAGTGGCCACAAGCTGTCTGCAGGTCACACTTAGAGGTCACACCACAGCCATGTACCATGCCTGCCAGTTGCACTCTGTGTCCGAAGGTCATGCCGGCAGAGCAGTCAGGTCACAGCCAACGGAGCACTGCCCACACATGGAGCCTGCTAGTTGTGCAGAGTCTCTGAAAGTCACACCGGCAGAAGGGACACGTCTCAGCCTGAGGAGCAGACCCCACACACAGTGCCTGCCAACTGTGTGGGTGCAGAAGACAATCCTGACACTCCATCCCACCGCAGCAGTGGAACTGGGTGGGTGCCCGGTGGCTGCCCAGCTGACCCTGCTGTCACTTGAGGCCGTAGAGGATAGCGAAGCCCAGAAAGAAGATGAGCCCAACCGAGAGGTCAGAGAGAAGCCGGAAGCGTCCCTGGGCCGCGGCCTCCTCCCGGCGGAGGCGCAGCTGCTCCCGTCGCG
>NW_010538727.1:0-15831 GCF_000687285.1 Phaethon lepturus
GAAGGAAGGAAGGAAGGAGGGAGGGTTTAATTTGGAAAAAAATGCCTTTCCTTTGACTGCTTTTAGCATTGACCTTCCTATCAAATGTGGAAGCCCAAAGCACTCTTCAGACCTGTCTTTTCCCTGTTTAGAGGTCCAGCGCGGTCTACAGATTTTCATCATCTCTCACTTCAGCTCTTGCATTTCCCACTTCGCTGGCCTTCTACCTTCTTCTGCACCATGCCTATGGCTGTAATTCACACCTCTTCAGGTTCCTTGTCCTCCTTGCTGGTCTCTGAGCAACTCTGCTTTGCCTGTGGCCTGTCGGCCATTTGCCATTTAGCTGCAGTTCTCCCCTGCTGAAATCCCCGACTCGTGGGTGTTTCGCAGCACCCTGAGCGCAACGGCCAACGTGCACTGCTTATTTACAGGAAGACCAAAAATTGCATGGCCAGGTGGATATGATTCCAAATTCAAATTAATATAGTGCATCTGCTGCTAGGTTCAGATAAGAATGAACTGCCTCCACCCACTTTCTATGGGCATGTGACCTGTTTCAAGCCTAGAATTTGTTTTAACCTTACTAAGAATAGTTAACTTAGTGTAGGACAGACCCTGGGCCAGTTCCTCTGAATGACCTTTACATGTTTTGCAGCTTAGAGCATGGGCAGAGGTGACCCATGACCATGTCACCTCTCCATAGGTCTTTGCAAGCACGTATTGTACTGTGGCAAGCACTGGGATATTACCTTTACGGGGACCACAGGCAGATAAAGTTCCTATCTTCACTGCTTTAGTCCATGTATCTTTTTAAAGCCTTTAATCTGTCACGAGTGAGTGCATGCTAAATATCTAGGCAGGTAGATTAGATACTTGTCAACCCAAAGAAGGGCAATCACTTCCTTCTGTAAGAATTT
This sequence comes from Phaethon lepturus, assembly GCF_000687285.1. Classification (NCBI taxonomy): domain Eukaryota; kingdom Metazoa; phylum Chordata; class Aves; order Phaethontiformes; family Phaethontidae; genus Phaethon; species Phaethon lepturus. Next base: position 897 of record NW_010538727.1, read on the forward strand.
GTTTGCACAGGAGATTGAAGTAAAATAGTTCCAAATTAATTTTTAATGGTTCAATGAAGCAATGTACATACATATTATTAGGAAATCAGTGTGGGTATAATTTAGCTTACTTTAAATCACTTTACATCTATATAGTTATGTAATTTGGATAAGTTTTCCTGATTTTTGGTGTAGAGATAAACCCTGAGACTTCCAGAAGTGACAGTTCTCTTTGGGACCTTGAAAAGCCATGACCAAAAATCTTAAGTCAGAGGTGTTTCCATTGAAAATTCCAGTCTGTATGTAAAGAGCAAAATCCCCAAAAAAGCTATTTTGGAATGAAATATCTAACCACAGAAAATTTCCAGTTTTCAACAAAAAAATTCCAATTTGAGGAAGTTTAGGAACTTTTTTTTTTCTGTAACCCCTTAAAAGAAAGTATCTTTTTTTTCTTTTTTTGTTCTGATTTTTGCTTGGCACATACTTATATAACATGAGAACTTTCAATTAAAATAAAAGATGGGAATTTTTAAGCCACAGAGTCTATAAACAAGAATTTAATTAAAAGACAAAACTCTCTCTTTTTATGGTCATTCTGCCATCACTAACATTCTTTGGACAGCTTGTGTCAATGGTTGTGACCATTTAGAGGGGATTTGAGCATTGATTCTAAGACCTGTACCTAGACAAATTGCAGTATTCAAGCAGCATTTCCTCCAGGCTTCTGCTTTTAAACTTCGGTTCTCATGTGCGTATTGCAGAACCGAGTGAAACGGGCACATCTGCCTCCACTGTGCCGAGCTGCCCATTGGGCAAAAGGAAGCCTGAGGAATACGAATCCACATGTTCTGACTCTGAGTCAAGAACTTTACCCTTAGGAAAGTGAAATTTCAAAAAATCTTGGGACTCATTTAGTAAATGTATTTTTAAAATTTGCAGCTTAAATTTTATTGTCAGGTGACAATAGGAGGGACAGCCCCTGCTTCTGAAGACACCAGAGAATATAAAACAAAGGGGAAAAAATGAAAGAGCAAATCTGCCACTAAATGATTAGGAAGAGGAAATAAGAGAAGACCTGGTCCTCTTTACCACCAGACAAGTCTAGCTGTTACGGTAGTCTCAGGTCAGCCGGGACAATAGAGACCCCATAGCAGATTTAGGACCAGACATAGGGCCACCAGCAACTTAAGTTATTGCAAAGGGAAGAATTCACATGACTAATGCAGACACTGAGAGTGTGGGTGTCTGCACCTGCACTGGTCACATCAGGCTTGTTTCACAGCATATGGGCACTCCAAGGGTTCGGTTCATCTCATCTCAGACACCCAAAAAAAGATCAGATGAATCACAGCACAGAAATATCTCTCTCCAGTGACAAAAAAGGAAGGTTCAGTGACCAGCTAAGGTGCAGACACACCCCAGATGGATACAGACAGAGGACAGCAGACTCAGCCTTTCTTCTTCAATCCCCCAAACGGAACTTTTCAGTATATCTGAAGTCTAATTTTGTATTTATTTTACAGTGCTTTCTGTCTTCCTTATAGAAATGAACACCCTGCAACTATGGCCTATAAAACATCTCATTAAGCTCCAAGGATAGTGATGTCTTATTCAGAAGTAATTAATTGAGTTTATACTGTGTAAAAGTTACAGATGGGCATTTAGTATTTCTGCAATGGGAACAAAAATATGAACAAGGAATTGTTTGCAGTTTCTGATTAGGATGGACTTCAGGATGGACCAAAAAAAAGTCTGAAAGTCTGAACTTCCTGCCCTGTCAGTATGTTGGGTTGATAGTCAAAGGCAAGTAGACAAGAGTAAAAAGATGCTCTTCTGATTGTGTTGTTCCTTTACCAAAATATAATTAATCAAGTTGCAAACTGAAGATGAGATTTCTGTCTGAAACATTTAATTTTACTTGGATTTATATATTCCCAGAGCATAACTTTATAAAGACACTTTAACAACAATAACAAAATCTTTAATGCAGCTACCAGCAGTCTATCAATTAATGGCTTGCTGTTGTGCCTAAGTGGGAACATTGTGCTCAGGCGGTGTGTGTGTCTTACCATTTACCAGGCAAACTGTGTAGTTTTAACACCAATTTCAGAAAACTTCTAATTAGGCATTTAATCAGTTTTCATATATTTGTTTTTTTAATATCAATGAAGCACTCCTGCGCCCCCCCCTCTTTTATTCGCTATTGTGTTTCAGAAAAAAATATCTGCTTGGGAGACATGGGAATTACTGATGTATTCCTGGGGTATATTTAAAGAATGGAGGGAGGAGAGAGTGACCAAAATTAATTCCTTCAACTGAAAGAAAAGGAAGATGGCAGCCTTGTCTGAAATGCACAGAAACGACGAGTGCCATGCTCCAGCCCTGCACAGACACTGCCCTTTTTCTCTCAAAGTGTCCTCACTCTGAGAAGAAGAAATGCATGCTTTAGCCTGCTAAATCCAATCCTATTGTTTTAGTGAACTTTGGTGAAACATTCTCTTGAATTCACACAACGCCACTGTTGGCATTACCCGCAGTATTTCATTTGGTAATATTGTCAGCCTTGACTCCCTTTGGAGGACAAATTAAATCTTAAAGGTCCTTACTCACCTCCTGAGGAGACTGTCTCCTTCCACGAAGGATATATTTCATCTAACATTTTCCAGACATGATTATTTCAAAATAAAAAAATAAAATAAATCTCTTTTCAGTATCAAATAACTTCCAAAATATACGTTAAGTTACTGCTTGTGCTACAGAGAGCTTGCAGCTAACCAAAGCTGGTGCAGCATTTGAGGCATGTCTGATAAAGCATTTTGCACCTTTCTCACCCGTGTGCCACAGGATGGGATGCAGTTGCTTACACTTAGTTGTCGAGTACTATTGAAAATTCCTTGAGATGTCCCATTTGGTCTCGAGTTGCTGTTGCAGAAGACGCCCAGTTATATCTACCAGCTCCACGGGGTTGTTTTGGATACCCTGGCATGTCTAAAACACCTCTTCAGTATTTAGGCGATTGAATCCTTTCCCTTCTTTCCAATCCAGCACCCTAACAGCATCCTTATCAAGACAATTTATGAACTGAACGATGAGAAGCACACATTTACAGCGGGTGGGAAGAAGAAACTCCAAGACGTGATAATCTCAATATTTATATACAGGCCCTGAACCCTGGGCAGCTACAACCCCTCTGTTCACCTCCAGGCTGTTTCAGAGCTTGGAGCACAGCCCATGAATATGAAACGAAACGATGTCTTTCTCTTTGTTTTCACACAGTTCATCCATGTGACATGAAACAGGGTGTTGTTGCTGATGTTTCTTTTCTTTTGAGGAGAGGCTTGAAATTAAAAAAACCTCTCTGATAAGGGTTTTGTACCCCCATAGAAACTTGCAGTCATACTTTATCTATCATAGAAAGTTCACTCTCACTTCTGTCCTTCTCTTATGGTCAACTGTTCATGTACAAAGTTTCTGAGAGAGGCATTTGAGGTTTTTCATATACATACTGATACACTACTGTGTGCAGAGAAGTGTAGGCTTTCAGAGCATCCTCAGTGATTACCTGCCTTTAAGACTGGCTGTTAAACCAGGAAATTCTGTCCTTATAAGTTTTATAATACTTGAGGTATTGCAAGAGTATTATCACGTGCTTTGGACCTCAGCTAGGGATCAGGAAGATAAAAATGTCCTTCCCTCCCCATATGCAATGGTTGTATTTGGATCATGTTTGCCCTAAACAACGTATTGATCCCTTGATGCCTGACCATAAGATCAATTTAGAAGTACATTAGGTGACATTTCGAGGCCTGTGATAGGTAGGAAGTCCAGCCTAGTAACAATGAATTTAACAATTTCTTCTGGTTGGGGCATATTCAAAGCAGTGAAATGCTCGTGGGTGTTTTTTTTAAGGGATGAGAATCGTTTGTGATGATCTTAATTTGTATCCAGATTTGGACAAAAAAACCAAACTGTATCTCATGATTCAGTACTGACAGGCTTTGCTCCTGTGGTAAGAGGCTTCTTGGGGATGGAGAGCCATCACTGCCAAATACCTTACGCCAGAAAGTGAAAATGTCAAGCTTTTCCTTTTTTTCCACTGCATGAGATGATGCAGGACACGATAAGAAAGATTTCAAATCCTTATTTGATTTTATATGCATGTGGTCTTGTAAATTATTTGCACTTAATATTTCCATAGCACTCTCATTTTTAATGGATGTCTTCTAAAATAAAACATTGGTTTTTATATATACACTTTCTTCTCTTCAAATCATTGGCCTATCCTACGTACGGAGGCAGAGTGTACAACTGGAGAAGTCCTTCCTGTCTTGCAAACTCTTAATTTAAGATTCATAGACATGGTCACACCTCTGGGAAAGCTCTGCAACAGCAGTTTCCCCAAATGCATTAACACTGCAGAAAAACATATGCAAGGGATGAAGAAAAAATACACAGGCTGAAGCTCTTTTTGTCCAACTGTAATCAGCTGGGTAGAGCGAATGCAGGGAAAGAAAATGCTGTATCCCTGTCACGTAATCGTGGACAGAAGGGTGGGATTTCATTACCTGGTAGAGGTGTCTGGTAACACGTTAGCTGTGCAGCATACCCCAGCTGGGCTCCAGCCCTTGCTCTGTAAGGGTCGGGGTTTCCCGTGTCATATCTTCCATGTGACTGTACAGGGAGGCATCCCCTCCGCAGCACCCTGCCAGGAATCCCTGCACCCAGGCGGGGTGGGTGACGCTGGGTCAGTGTTATGTCCTTTCACTGAATGTGCTGAGAAGCAGGACAGGAGGGTGCTGCGCCCCAGACCAGGGAAGGTTGTTTCTTCCAGGAGAGTGACAGAGAAGGGTGGTGCAAGCGGGGAGAGAGGGGCTGCTGCAAGCACTGGGAGCCAGCGGGGCAAACACACAGCCAGGGATGGGAGTGAGGGAAAGGATGAGAAGGCTCTTGACCCAGAGCTTGTAGAGGGAAGGTGGGATGAAAGGGGCTTCTTTTATGAGAAGGACAGGACAGGAGGGGATTTGTTTCAAACCTTTTAATTTTTATTAAACATGTGCTGTGGTTTCTCTGTTTTACAAAGTTTGAGGACCTCCTTTATATCCTTATAAAACTTACCTCTAGGTTTGTCAAGCCCTTTTGGTGTTTTGGGGGGCCCTCTCTTTAAGGAGGATGTGCAGACAGACCCAGCTCCAAGCCCTGGCTGACTCTGGGACTCATCAGAGACACTTTTCAGACCCAGAGAAAATTGCCCCTTGAAGCAGGAGGCCATAAAGCCACTATAAATATCTCCACTTGCCACCCCACAGCTTCTGCTCCCTGGCCCCCCTTCCTTCGCCTGTCAGCTCTTGGTCTCCTTCACCTTCCCATTGTTGCTTCTTTTCTACCCAAAGAGTCAGGTCTGCTTGGGAATGAAGAGATGGGCAATAAAGCTTCTATCGTATTTATTCTATAGCCTGCCTCATAGCCTTACTTCTTACCCCACGCTGAGGCGCAGTGAATGATTCCATAGGGAGGGATTCTTTCAAGAGAGTCTCTTGGGAGCCACGGACACTCCTGAAGCCGCCTGGGGTTGTTGCCATAGAGAATCACTACCCTGTCATTAGAGAATAAATAATGTGAGAGTCAGGAGAAGGGCACACCCATCCTCTCCCTTTTTGTAAACTATCTTTAAAGTGTCTGGTCAATGTCATGGTTCGCCTGCTCACCTAAAAAGATGTTTACATTTCTCCTCTATCTGCTTATGATGTGGTGCAGTAAATCTGCAAGGCGATGCCATCTCCATCACGCAGCTCCAGCACTGCCCTGTACCCTCGCTGCCTCCCCAGGCAGCTATCTTGTCTAAGAAAAGTCTTCATCATTTCTACTCTAAAGTAGTTTACATTTAAAGAAGAATTATGTTATCTTTGCTATTTAAATTCTTCATTGCCTCCTTTTTAATACAAACAAATGGGCACTGGCTACCGAGCTAAGACAATTTCAACAGGATATTTAGCCGAAGAAAATACACATCTGCTGTAAAGAAATATTTTTCTTCCATTCTTGATCACTGCAATTTCCTTTCAGGTTTTCCAATCTATTGTCATGCTTGTGTTCCAGCGTTTTGTAACCAGTATCACTGTCAAAGTTGCAAAGTGCTTGCACTTAAAATTATCTCTGCTGGCAGATGCACCTGAAACAGTTGCAAACTCTTCCTCAAACGAACTAAATAACCTGGTCATTTATTTACAAAGGGGAATTGGCTTTCTCCAGCCTTTCCTGGCAAAAAGGTTATTTTATCCATTACTTTCACGGGCCATATTTGTATGAAACTAAAGCAGTCCCTTAGGACGAAGAGAAGCAGCAGTTCCTGCCTGTCGAAACCTCGTCATTGAGCAGAAGTGTCAGTCCATGAAGCTGATGCAGTTTAGAAACCTGACCTGTTTTAACAACAAAAGGTTGGATTTAATTACAACCAGACCAAGTTTAGCAGTTGGTCTGGGGAGTAAAATTTCATTGCTGTTTATCAAAAACCCCGAAGCATGATGCGCAGCGTATCGTGCACCCGTCTGATGTCAAATGATACGCACTTTCCGACAGCACTCTCCAGCAGTTGGTGGAAGTTTTCGTCTTTGTCTCCCTGCAGATAAGTGCAGATAATCAGGTGGTACAGAGGGTGGGTTTTTTTGAAGTTAGAAGGATATTTGGGATTGGGGAGAGAGAATTTGTGAGAGATTAAGACAATATTCACAAGATTCACTCTTTGAAGGAATAATCATAGTCAAAAACGTACAGAGGAAAACCATTAAAAGTTCTGAAGGTTGATGTCCAGTACAAGTTAATCTGGGTACCAAGACAAATAGTGTCTCATTTCTGGGCTGTGAGTTAATGTAAATGTTGTGAGCACATGAGATGGAGGAAGGGACTTGGGAATCCTGTTTGATTGTGTCAGCTTTGGGAAGTCATTAGCTCCGTTCAGAATAATACCCACTTCTAACCTCTGGATGCACAGAAATCTACAGAGCCAACTTGTTGAATCCATAACAATACTTCCATTTATCGCTTTGATGGGGAATTGTCACTGAAATAAATGCTTTGACTAAATAGTTATGTACAGCTGGTAACTAATGCAGGGTTGTCTGCAGAAGCCTGAACAAGGTTTAATGGAGCATTATTGCTTTTCATAGAGCTCTATTGTGTTCAGCTCTATTGTCCTATATTATCTACTAAGATTATTTTAAATACTTTTGACATTTTTGTTAAAGACACATCTGCTGGTCTTTGAGACCTGAAGATTCCTCCTCCCCTGGATGGCTGGATGTAAGGCTGCCGCTTTTCCCACTTTTGGGGTCCAGCCATGAGTGAGGCTGAATGTGTAACCCCAATGCATCCATTGTTTATAAACACAGCTGGTCGTTCAGATCAGCACAAACAGGGAACCACAACTTTACCAACACCTGCACAAAAGGAAGTAGCAAAATATCACATGGACTTCAATAGCATCAATGGCCCCATCCTGTGCTGTCCTCTGCAGCTGGTCAGGCTACAAGTTTATCCCCATTTCGTATCCCACTGCTCCTCCAGTTCCCGTGTTGGTTCTTCCTTCATCCACCTTTTATCTGCCTTTGTCTCTTTCACAAATTAACAATTTGCACCCAATTGTTTTTCCTTATTGCCCCCAGTTTTGCCAACTCTGAACCCAAACATGATATTTCTGGTACGGTCACTCATGCAATGTCAGACCTATCTGCCCTTATTGCTGCTGCTATGCGGGCGCTACGTGTAGCTCTTGCAAGACTCTGCTCCCCAAAAGGCCCTCAGCATCCAGCGTTTGGTTGCCTCTCCCTAACACATCCATGAAAACCATCCATCCCTGCAAGCACTGTCTGCAGCTTTGGCCCACTTCTCACACTGGAGTTTGTATGTCCCATGGTTGCTTGTGTCATGTCCAGTGTTTTTCCTTGTTCAACATGACTTGCATACCTTAACAACTTCTTATCCCTAACTTTTGATCTCCTACCTTTAAGTCTTGATCCAAAACTTTCCAACCTCACTAGCTACCTTCCATGAGCTTTGGATCAAATCTTTAATGTTTCTGCCTAACTTTGAAAGAAAAATGGGAACCTTTAATACTAAATGAGCAGAGCGAGCAATCTTTTGCCACCATCTGGGGACAAATAATTTTCTCTCATCTGTAGAAGTAACCTTCCACCTGAAGCAGTTCTAGTAATTGGGAATCAGATACCAAGTCCATCTGCTTTATGTGTTGATTCTTTTGGTTTGGCCATCTGGCACTCAAGTAGAGGTGGATTAAAAGCATGATCTTTACAATAAAAATTATTCCCCTTGTGTTGAATTCCCCAGGTAACTGCAGTATTATTATTTTTACAGGGCTTGTGTTTGACTTGCAGAGTAGAAAAGCATGATTTACAGCTGCATAAACTATATATGTGTTGAACTCATTTGTAATTCCTAACCAGAAAACACTGGAAAGTCCTTATTTCTGACATTCCACACCTCTTAAAATCATTACAAGGATTCCACTTATTTCTGAGGTGGGGAGAAGATATCAGGAGCTCTTCAGAAATCAGAATTAATGGAACTAACATTTTGTATTGACAGGGCTGACTCCTTTTTAGTTGATTTTACTGTATCTGTAAGCGTTCTGTATAATCAGCTCATCAGTTCAGACATAAGGATACTACCTAATTAAATACACAGAATAGTCCCAGAAAGTCTTTAGAAAAACGTTTGCATTCAGAAGTCCCATTCTATAAACGGCTATTTATTGAAAATCAGTTAAATTGTTTTTGTTTGTGGGTAAGGATAGTGTTTCCAGGATCAGGATTTGGCCGAGATCAGAATCTACTTCTGATGTCCACAAGAAAAATGGGAAAAAACAATGCATTGGGTGAACACTGACATATTGATTTTACTTCTTAATCTCTTGTCGTTGATGACATTACACAGCCCTGTGCTTTCTAGGTGCAGTCCCCTTTTCCCCTCTTGCCCTCCAAAACTGGTAATGTAGTCTTTAATATATTAACAAGGAAGAGAAGCACTACATCATTAAAAGCACAGTTATTCCTTCTCTTTTTTGGAATGTTACGCTCTGACATTTCTGACAATTGTCTCTTTAAACAAAGTTTGCAAATGCATTTCTTTGTTTGCATATGTATCAAATTCTACAGCTTTGTACTGATTGGATTCTTGCCATAAAAAATAAAAGCCTATTAAATAATTAGGAAGAACACAAGCTAATAACAAATATTAGATTTTTAAATGGGCTTTAATTAAGTTATTTTAATCTGATTATATATGTTCAAACTAACTTTTTAGGAGTCAGCTTTTTCCTGGATGTCATTGCCCATGGAAAAACAAAAAAAACACTGTCTTTTACTGCTTATCAAGGATTGAGCATTGCAAGGGAAGAATTTTCTCCTCCTGAAAAAAAAAAAAATTAAGAAAATGCACAAGGAGCAATAGCCCCTGGAGAGAAGCCCTTCCCACAGTGTTGGTGAAACACAAGTTTAATCAAACAGTGAGAAAAGGTGTGGTAGGTTCTGGATTCCTGCTATTCAGTACTGAAACATAGGTATCTTGATTACAGAGTAAGGATTATAATGAGTCCAAGAAAATACAGACAGGAAGAGATCAAATTTGAGATTGAGAGCTGTACAGCTTGTCCAGACTGGGATAAATCAATCTCACTTAGCTTGTGTTTCTAAGTCTAGACAAAGCCTCTGTGGAAGGCAGTAGGGGGTGAAAGAAATGCTTGGCTAGATGACCTCAAGCAAGGATATTAGCTTTTTTATGAACTGTAGCAATAGGGATCAATTCGCTCATAAGCGAGAAGAAAAACTAAAGAAGAAATTGCTGATAAATAAACAGCAAGTGTCACACAGGAAACCTGAATGTTAGCTTTTTCTTCAGTGTAAACATTAGACATTTGCAATAGTCTAAATGAGCCAGAATTCAGCCAGGAGAAGAAAGGTTAATTTTCTCCTACCATATGTCATATACACAAGTACCAGCTTTACCAATGGCTTATAGTAGATGGTGTGAATCAAGAGAAGTGCAGTAGAACTCTACAGACAATCTGGAATTCGAATTTATAACGAAAAGTGTTTAGGAAATAAATTCACCCCAGTTTTTACCAACCCAAACACAGCCTATGTAGAGCTTTTGCTGGGTGGAGGCTGAACAGCTGTCCAGATGTGTTTGAACAGTAGGTCACTAGATGTGGGTGCTCACAAACCTAGCCTGTTCCAGCAGAGTTAGGACACTGTCCACTCCTTGCTGGTTTTGGTACCCTTATGTGTTGCACTTAAAAGAGCATGATCCCAATTGTCCTTGGACCTTAAGACTTCTACAGAGCTCAATGGAAGTCCCATGAGTTTAAGCATGATTTTTGTAGGAGGCAAGTGTGTGGCTTCACAATGAGTCCTGAAGAAAAGTTCACTTGATAGTAAATAACCCTCCCTCCAGCCTTCTGAGCAGGGAAAAAAAAAAAAAATCCATGATTAAATGACATCATAAGCACATTTAGGTGCATATCTCTGTCAGCTTCTTCACCCTCCTGAGTGTTCCCAGGCGGTGGGGCTGGGAATGGCCAGTATGGCCCAGTAGGCTGCAATGCCCCTGCAATTACATCCAGCTTCTCCTCTAAGCTGTGTGTTCTCCCTGCCTTGCTCACACCTCACCCTCCCTTCTTCACAGCCACCCCCTCAGGGGTTTTCCCCCGCAGATAAACCAAACTGTCCAAACTTTGGCACTTCCTGGTGCCTTCTTCCTGCTCACCCGACGGTCTGGCATCTGCTGGCTGCCCCCGCTCCCCAACACACACGTGCTTTCACAGCCTTTGCATTTGCTAAGAGCTGTGCCAATATTGCAGCTTGTTCTGCCACTGCTGAACTTGCAGGGTTCAGATTCAGCCTCCTGTTCCCTCAACCCTCATCCATCCCACTGTTCAGTCTGCTCCACCCAAATGAGAGTCACCCAGGCTCACCAACAGTTTCCCTGACCTGGAGACACATGGCTCCGGCAGCTTTCCTACGCAGCAGCGTCTTCATCTCCAAACACACAACCAGTATTTCTAAGTTATTTAGAGGCAAGTTATCCAACTCATTACGCTCTTAAACACTCAAACAAAAAAAAATCTATAAAATGAATGAGGCTTGCAGTATACATGATGGGGCAATGAACTGTCAAGTTTTATCAGTGCGTCTTTACAGAGAACCGTGTAACTCGCAGCTTTACTATTCCCAAGTATGCCGTTGTCCCAAATCCACGCCGCTGAAAACCTTATGCTGTACCACACCATGCTTTCATATAACTCCTCCTACCAATAGGTGTAATGGCTCACTTCTTCAGGTCCTGCAAATCTGCACTGGCTCATTTAATCCGGTGGAGCATCTGAACTGCCTGAAACCGACACCTAAAACATGAGTGTACATTTTAAAACGCATACAACCTCCCCCCTGCAAGTTAATTCAGTTCCCTGAGGGCTCCCTTCTAGACCAATGTTCCTAAACAGAATTCGTTATTTGCAAAATATTTCACAGATCTACACAGACAAACTGTTCTGGTTCACAGTTCAAGATTAATGATTATGACTGTTGTTTTAACTTTTAACAGAGTATGTGCGTACTACGAAACTTGCACACCTTCTCATTCCAATAAAGAAAAATGAGGAAAGCTCTAAGCATGCAAATGAAGATTTTTTTAAAAGATCACCCCTCTTTCACTTTCAAAAAAATAACATTGGATTTTTAAAGAAAATGAAAGATTACCATTTTAATGTAACTCTTAAAGTAAACTACTTAAAAAAAAAACACCACTCTTTTTAATACTCCTAATAATCCTATTCATGTTCTCAGATGAAATAATAAAGGCAGCTAATTTTTTTCACAATGTTCATTTTGTAATCAAAATTCTGCTCTGAAGAATTATCACAGCGATGCTGCCATGTTTGTGAAATGTGGGCCTCATTGTATTAAGATAAAGGAGCTTCCTATTCATGCCACAGATTGCTTGTCTTTTGAGATATATTTTGTAGTCCATTTAGTCCATTTCCATAGCGTGAAAAGAAGAGAGAATTGTAATTAAGTGCAGTAGCGTACACAACACTATAATCATAATTGCTAGAATTATATTCACAATTTTCCTCACATGTTTTGCAGATGCTTTCTCTTTTATCCACATGCCGTGTAGTTCATGTTCCCATTTTGTAGAAGTTGCCGTCAATTTGTTGTCACATGTTTTACGTGTCACCGTGGGTTTTTTTCCTCCTCCTTTGTGGAGGAGAACAAGGGTCTGATTCACTGGAAATGTCCTGCGGGCTCCATTGCTTCTCCCCCTCTCCTCTAGACCCCGAGGGGTCCCTTTCGTTCTGCATCCAGTTTGTCATTTCACAGAATCACAGAATCACAGAAACACTAGGTTGGAAAGGACCTTCAAGATCATCAAGTCCAACCTTAATTTAGTGCCACCATGTCCCCTAAACCATGTCCTGAAGCGCCACATCCACACGTTTCTTGAACACTTCCAGTGATGGCGACTCCACCACCTCCCTGGGCAGCCTGTTCCAATGCCTGACCACCCTCTCAGTGAAGAAATTTTTCCTAAATATCCAATCTAAACCTCCCCTGGCACAACCTGAGGCCATTTGCTCAGCCGTGTGCTGGATTATCCACTTGAAAAGAAACTGCACCAAAAAAGTGCGAAGTACTTCTCCCCGGGAACAACCAAGAAATGTATTTGGGGCCGGAGTTTTTATTAATTACAAGCGGCATTTGTAAACCCCCTGCTGAAATAAGTGCAATAAGCAGCATCATTCCTGCCACTTTATCATGTAAAACGCAAGGTCTCCGTCCGGCTTTGGTGTTAGTTACAGAGTCCTGGGTGGGACTTTGTTGTTCAAAATTCATGATATCTCAGGATGGGGATTTTTTTCTTCCCTTGCTAAAACAAGTTTACGGCAAGATAGAAATGACACCATCCTCTGGAATATGGGCTTGGCTGTTACTGCTGGCTGCTTGCCTTCCTGGGGAGGACAAAGAGCAGACTTCGGTATCTGTGAAATGATGGAGAGAACATGTGCAACGGGCAGAGTGAAGAATCAGGTGGCATTAACATCTCACACTGGCACGGCACTAGACGTGGACTGGCCGTCCGGCTCTACCATGCCTCCAAAGAACTGGAGGTTTTCCACCAGATGGCCAAGAACTTTTGTTGGATCACCGGGATTGAAGAGCCCAAGCTCCAGAGAACTTTCTGCATCGTTTCTCTGTTCCCTCCCTTCCACCCAGTATGTAAAGTTTTCTGGCTATTTTCTGCAGCTTTTATTTTAGCAATTATTTTTTTAAAACATTTGCAGAATCTCTCTGCTAAGAAACATGACAGTGCTGGGATTTCCTCTCTCATCCAGAAAAATCTCCAAATATAACTGTAGTTACTATTTTGAGACTTTTTTTAATGCTTCAGGTTTGTTAGATTTAGAACACTTGAAACATCTTGGGCAAAAAATGAGACAAGTGTTTCCAGTGACTGACTTCTCCCCCCGTCCCTGTATGGCTGATGTAATCCCATTTTCTTAACATCTTCTTCCTATCATCTCAAAGACCTCTGCAAAAAGCCATAAATCAAAGGTTACATGTACATCTTTTAACGGACACATACCAGTCTTACATTTACTTCCCCAAGGTATCTTTTCTACAAAGTTAGTTAGAACTTTAAAGCTTTGCATGTTTTCTTGCTCTGTTTTTCATTTAAACTTCTTACTGACAGGCATTTCCTTAGGTACACCTTTTATTCTCTTAAGAAATAATTTGTCAAAATCAAAGCAAAATTGGGCTTTCCTAGTGCTATTTTATCCCTCAGGAATGCATTCATGTTCCATGTTTATATTCTTTATTTATCATAGTTAAATGCATAAAATATTAACACTGAAATAGGATCCTTGAGGGACAGTAAGTTGAAAGAGTAGTTTGGGATAGAGAGAGGGAAAGCATCCAAGAACAGAGACTTGATTTATTTAGTTATCATAACAGCTGAAACACAGCAAACGTTTTACAAGGAGCCACGGTGGTTTTACGTTGGAGACAGCAGAGCCCCTAACAGAAGATTAGCAGAGCTGCTGTTCACCAGTGCTGTGTACTTCAAACGTGCCAGAGAGCATGGGACTGGGTTCACTGGAGAAGGTTCTGGTGAGATCCTGAGGTCTGAGAGTTGCTCCTCCTGCTCACTGCAAGTCCAGCCATGAGCTGTGCCTTCAAATCTCAGCGGCCCTCAAGACTGCATCGTGCAAAGTGCAACCCGTGCTGAGATATGCACTTTGAAATGATCAAAGATAATTTGCAAACATATAAAGCGTGGAATAGGATGCTTGAGGCAGGATAAGGGTATTTCCTGTTTCCGTATTTTCAGTCTTTACTCTTAGGTCTTAACCCTTATATCTGTCCTCTAAAGCAGAAAAACATTTTCATGCTCCTTTTACAAACAAGAAAAATTAAGGCAGAAAATGAAATCTGTTTCCTGCCTTGAGCCTCAGGGAAATCAGCCCAAAAGCCTACTTGCAATTCCTCCCTCCCAGTCCCACACTCAGGTAGCCTCGCACCCTTCCTTGGGGTACAAACGCCAGAGTGCTGCCGCACTGCCAGCCCCGTCCTCCTGCTCCGTTCTGAGCACTCCCGGCAGTGGAAGCCACAATCAAATACCCATTACAGCTGCTTGGAAGCAGCCCCATTTAAAACACATTTGCTTCTGTGTCTGCATTGGCTATAGGGATGAAAAACGAATTCGCGTGATGCAATTTTCTGCATCGCAATGCTGCTGCTTTGGCGGTTGAGGGTGAAGTTTTCTGGAATGACCCTGGTAAATTGTGCTGCCACTGCAAACTTGTGTCCAGCTTGCTCTTTACAGTCACCCACTGACTGGAAATGTGGTTCAAATGAAGGAAGGAAGGAAGGAAGGAAGGAAG
>NW_010538728.1:0-275 GCF_000687285.1 Phaethon lepturus
GGCGGTGCAGCTGGGCTGGCCCGAGGTCCTGCCAGCGTGCCGGTGCGTTGAGGATGGGGAGCAGGGAAGACTTGCCCCTCACGCCCCCCACCCACAGGTGGGGGCCCTGGGAGGCTCCTCGCGATAGAAGGGGCTGAGGTTTGGCCCCGGCATGCTTTCACTGCCTGCTCCTACTAGCTCCGCCTGTGACCTTGATTTTTCCGCTCCAGATAGGCGCTGGGTCCCCACCCCTCGCAGGGAGCCCCTCCTGCACTGCGCCCCAGCCCCTGCGCAGC
>NW_010538729.1:0-896 GCF_000687285.1 Phaethon lepturus
TTGGGCTGAAGCCGCAGCCGGAGATGCCATGATGGCAACCGTACGCCGAGAAGGGGATGGGGCTACGTGG
This sequence comes from Phaethon lepturus, assembly GCF_000687285.1. Lineage (NCBI taxonomy): Eukaryota > Metazoa > Chordata > Aves > Phaethontiformes > Phaethontidae > Phaethon > Phaethon lepturus. The sequence goes on from NW_010538729.1 coordinate 71, forward strand.
GGCTGGAAGCAAAGGAAACGGGAACCGGGTCTCACGCGGGAGAGCTGGGGCCTGATCCTTACTCCCTCCATTTGGAAGAGGCAACAGGGCAGTGAACCTCTGCGCTTTGGGATTTTTCAGACCCTCATCAGAGCAAAGTGGTGGGTTTTTTCCCCCTCTGCAGCCCCTGGGGTTTTTATTTCCCTCCCCCCAAGACGGCTCCAGGTGCCACCAAAGCCCCCTCAGCTCCCAGGGTGGGAGGCAGGCAGATACCCAGTCCCGTCCCGGGTCCCTGCCCTCCACACGGGGCCGGGAGCACGTTCCCAGAACCGAGCAGTGGGAATTTAGTGTGTTTATTTGTAATCCAGCGCTGACCCCAGGACTGGGAGGCGAATGAGTCAGCTTCCAGTTCAGGGCAGGATTCCTCATCAGGCCTCTCCTTTCAGTTAAAACAAGAGCCATTTGGAGATGCAGCAATTAAATCGTGTAATTAAAATTGGCACTTCTAACCAGCGACGGGCTGCAACCTTTCCATGCCAATACTCCTGGCGCGAAGCGGGATGGAAAGCAACAGACCCCACCCCAAGCCGGTGGCTTGCCGGAACAACTCGCAAAGCACTGGGGTCTGCAGGCTCCGGCAGGACCGTCCCCGCGTCCCCGAGGAGCTCAGGTCTCCTGCTGCAGCCCCCAAAGGGTTACCACGCGTCTCCGGTGCTGCTTTGGCTGTGGTTCCGGCTCCCAGGAGCGAAGTCTTCACCCGGATTACTCTGCCCTGGGGGTGCTGAGGGGCTCCTGCTCTGGGGGGTGTCAGCACTCACACGGCTCCCGGGCTGTGGGAGGGAGCCAG
>NW_010538729.1:1184-1441 GCF_000687285.1 Phaethon lepturus
CCCCCCGCAGCCCCCCCCCCCCCGCGCTTCCCTGCCTGCGAAGCCGGAGGAGAAGCTACAGTGGTTGGAAAGCAATTTAACCCCCGCTGCACTAGGCCAGGGTTTGGCGCACCGGGGTAGGAGGAAGAGGAACGCCGGACGGCTGCGGGCGCGCGCCGCGCTCTCGCAGCCCCTCCTGCGAGCGGCGGATGGTGCTGCACAGCCGCAGCCACCCGCCAGCGGTACCGCTGGGTTGCCCCCTTTCCTCCCGACGAGCA
>NW_010538729.1:1491-1889 GCF_000687285.1 Phaethon lepturus
TCCCCGGGCGCCTGCGGAGCCGCGGGGCTGGCTGCTCTCCCCAGGGGCAAGGGGAACCCCACAGCCCCTTAAGCCGCTCTTGCCGTGCTCGTCGCAGAGCCAGGTCTCTCTCGGAGGACGCCGTCACCCAGGAGCGCAAAGCAAGTGCCCGTCCCAGGCTCAGCCGGGGGGGAAGCAGCTGAGCTGGGCGCAAACATCACCCCATAAATCCCCCCCTTGCCCCAAAGCCCTCCGTCCCCACGGAGGGCAGCTACCGGGCCAGCAGCCCCACGCTGGGGCTCCTCGCCGCGGAGCGCCGGTACCCTCGATGCTCCAGCCTGGCATGTCTTCCCGGGGTTGCCAAAGCAACCGCAGAAACACAACAAACGGCAACAACACACAGCAGACAGTCGGCAAAC
>NW_010538729.1:2101-2441 GCF_000687285.1 Phaethon lepturus
CCCAGCCGCTCACCTACCTCCTCGGTGCTGCAGGAGAGGTCTTCGCGTGCCGAGTGACCGGGGCTGCGCCGAAGCCAGGTTGGCCAAGCAAGGTGAATCCCTCCTCCTGGGCAGCCGCGGCGCTTTCCCGGGCTGTTGGGATGCCCTGACCTCGGGGCTGGGATGCACCCGCTACGGCCCAGCCCTGCTGACTCTTCTCCCCCAGCCTCTACCCACGGGGGCGTTTTGGAGGGGTCCGGGACTCGGCACCCTTTCGCGCGGGGCAGGGAGCGCACGAGCACCCTCAAGGCTGAAGCAGGAGCAGGCGGAGGACGTGGACGGGGCCCCGCCGCGGGTGCGC
>NW_010538730.1:0-1583 GCF_000687285.1 Phaethon lepturus
GTCTCCTCGGGGGTTTTTTTCGGGGTATTCCGCTGGTCCAGAAGAGTCAGAACAGCGAAGCAGAGCTCCCGGTTAAGCCCGCGAATATTTCTTGACTGACCTTTTTAAAAAGCTGTCTTGACCAATAATTCACTCCTTGGGGATTCTTCGTGCTTGGTCTTCTACCGCGGTGAGCCCTTCTGAAATCAAAAGCTCCTCTGTTTTCAAGCCCAGTAATAAATTCGCAGGCTTCAGGGGTGCTGTAGGCGCAGTCGCCGGTTTCTTATTTAGCAGAAGCTTAGATAGAAACGGGCCAGGGCTCGGCAAAAGACCAACGTGAGACAAGTGCTTTCGGGGCGTTCCGAGAGCTTAGTCCTGGCGCGCTCTTCCTTCGGGAGGAAAAACCTCGCTTTGCGCACGCGGTGCGCGTGCGCGGCCGTCGGTGCCCCTCTTGCCGCGGGATGTAATGCTTAAGGTGAGGCTTTGGCGTGGGCTTTTTCCCCCGTTCTTCCTTCCCCTGACTGAATTATTCCCTGTATTTACAGGCTACATCCAGAAGATAAAATCGGGAGAAGAGGATTTTGAATCTCTCGCTTCCCAGTTTAGCGACTGCAGCTCGGCAAAAGCGGGAGGCGATCTGGGTGCGTTCGGAAGAGGTAAGTTGAGCTCAGCCTGGCAACGAGATCAAGATTACGGGGTTGATGCTGATCTGCTCGGCAGGGGGAAGGGTTTAAAAGTGCACCCCGCTGCCGCGGGAATGGACGTGGAAATGGATTTCTGCGCGAGGCGACCTGCCGTGCGGGAAATGTGGTTTGATGCCTGGAAGTTAAACCAATTAGGGATGCAGCCGTAGTATTATTCCAGGCAGAGAGGAGGTGTTGTGCAAACGCCCGTCGTGAAATTGGCTTTTCCCTCTGGAAAAATCCTTTTCCAGCTACGCTGAACGGAAATCCAGTTGCAGAGCGTAATGAGCCGTGAATAAGGAGAAGTGGATCGCTCTTGCTAACGGCACGCCAGATAAACGATTTGGCATCCTGATCGTCAGTGAGAAGGCTGTTAACAAATGGTGGGAGTGAGAACAGTTCACAGCCCCCCGAAATAGCGTTGCTGGTGAGGGATTTTGTTACAGGATCCTGGATCAGCGCAGCGAGAGCGCCGCAGCAAAACGCTCGTGGATGCTTCCTCGTTCGTACGGTTTGCTGGTGTGGGAGGAAGAATCTTTGGGACGGGAGAAGCGTAACGCTGAAGCCTCTCTCGCTTCATCTTACAAATGCTTTTGGCAGTAATTTCCACTAGGAGGAAAATCTAAAGCGATGATGTCGTGAGCACAGCTACGGCATTCAAAGAACAAACCCAAACCTTTTTCAGCGAGGGGGTCCGCGCGTGTTTTAGTTGAAGAGAGTCAAGAAGGGCTCTTGCCAGGGAGAGAGGACGCGCTGCTTGTCGTTACGGTCTGTGCCCCAAAGTCACGGGCCCTTGCAGCAATCCCAGAGGAAGATCCGCCTCTGAAGAGGCGCCAGCGGAGCGTTTTTCCTAAGCTCGGGGTTCATGAGCGTTCGGGGGCTCGTCTGGGGCTCGTCCCGAGGGTGCGGATGTTGCAGCAG
>NW_010538730.1:1654-1933 GCF_000687285.1 Phaethon lepturus
CCGGTTACGCAGCCCTTGCTTCCTCACACAGCTCCTTTCAGAGCCATATTTTACGGATTTGTGTATAATGAGGCATTAATCCTAGGGTGCTGTGTCTGCTCCTCTGGGTCCAGCGCAAACGCAGCTCGTCGTGCTCTTTGGAGATGAACAGAAAGAGATTTTTTTATTCTTTTTTTTTTTGGCTGCACCAAAATGTAAAGAAATGTTGCAGGAGCCAGTTTCCACTAGATGGCATTGGAACCGTGCGTGGTGGCCAAAGCCCTGCGCTGCCACTCCATC
>NW_010538730.1:1960-2228 GCF_000687285.1 Phaethon lepturus
TTTTTTTTTCAGCTGGGCTGAAAATGTAATTTGTTAGAACTCGGAGCACTGGTTTCTTCGGAGGTGAAGTTATTAAAACATTTCAATTTGTCTTCCTGAAACCCTTCAAATAAGTCATGTTTCTGCTCGAGGAAGACCGCTGTGGTGTGGCAGGGAGGCTGTTACCTCATCTGAAGTAAAGATTTCAGGTCCTAGTGGAAAATAACCAAGAAATTCAGGTGACGAGGCAGGTCTGCCCGACAGCGAGCGACGCTGGCTTTGTAAGCGG
>NW_010538730.1:2328-2601 GCF_000687285.1 Phaethon lepturus
CTACCAAAGGTTTATTTTTTTTTTTTCTTGGAAGGGGGAAAATACCAAGCTGAGGCTATTCCTAGTCCTGAAGGGGAGGAACTGAGCGTCTTTTGTGGCATCTAACTGCTAGAGAAAGGGGTACGGATGGATGTAGGTCCTAAAGCAAAGCATAAATTCTGGAGATGCTGCCAGGCTAGATGCGACGCGTCTGGGACGCGTGGTCTTTGAGGGGGCGAGGAGGCTTTAGCTTGCAGAGATTAGCGCATCGCTGCGACGGCCGCTGGCGGTCCG
>NW_010538731.1:0-6927 GCF_000687285.1 Phaethon lepturus
TCTTTACTGAGGGAGTGATCAAACATTGGAATAGGCTGATCCCAGGGAGGTGGTGGAGTCACCATCCCTGGAGGTGTTCAAAAAACGTGTAGACGTGGCACTTCAGGACATGGTTTAGTGGGCATGGTGGTGTTGGGTTGATGGTTGGACTTGATGATCTTAAAGGTCTTTTCCAACCTTAATGATTCTGTGATTCTGTGATTATTTTTAAGTTTTACTGAAGAATGTCAGTTTCAGAATAAACACTTTCCAAACTGAACCATGTGCAAAAGCCTGATAAATATGTACATTTAAACATTTTTGCATGCAGAAACACTTCAGCTTAGCACTACAATTAAAAGTTATGAACTGAAATGCAGTTCTTTTTGTGCCTCAAACATAAGCAATACTTTTTCAAAAGCATTAAAACACAGGAGATGGAATTTTATTTGTTAAAGCAAACTATTTATATACTTTATTTAATGCAGTATATTAAAACATACTTCATAATTCACTATATAATCCTAGTAGATGACTTTCATGCATTCTCATGACAAGTCAAGAGGGGTAGAAGTCTGTTCCTCGCCTTGCTCTAATTGGACATGATCTCACTCAGGTAAGAGGCTCAAACCTCTAGCCCTGCAGTTAACTTCTTTCTCAAAGCATTCACAAATCAAGTTGTAATTTGATAACTGATAAATAAGGCATATCAAATAGTACCTGAATGATATCAAACTCTCAAAGAGCTACAGTCATCAGTTAAGAGCAGGTTTAGCTTTTAAAACAAACAAAAAAACCCTACAACACACTAAGTTATAGTAATTTTGCATATTTAGAGTCACCAGAACTTAACGAGACAAAGATGACAACATACATATTGACATGCAGTGGTGGTGTAATTTGTTCCTGCAGCCATCTTCACACACAGTTAGGCTCTCTTCATCCAGCATGCCTAACAAGCAAATGGGGCACATCTGTTCTTCTTCATCCTTCATACTATAAAAATAAATATTTGTGATTGTAAAAAAAAAGGCATATCAGAATTCAGAACAAGCTTTAACAGTGAAAAAGATTAACTTCCAGTTTGGAACAGTCACTTCCAAATAACTATATGCTGTTCATGAACCATTCTCCTAAACCTTGGTCTGAATAAATGAGCAACCAAATTTTTAGAAGCACCGAGTACAGACAACGCTTTGTTGAAACGAAAGGGAATGTCACAAAATGCATGACATCTTTTCAAACTAGGTCAGATACCAATTAGAGACTGAAAAGCCCAGCCTTGGGCACTTATATCCCCCTCCCCCCAGCTTCTTTAAACAAACCTATCTTTGCTTTTTTTTTTACTTACCCTTTATAGTTTTGAAAAACTAAGAAATTTTTAGATATTGAAAGCTACGTACATTTTTTCCCACACTCCTTTCAGAGTATCGAGTCACAAGGTAGTCTTTAGCCCATTACAGAAAACTGTAAATACTATTTGATGAACATATGTAAAACTCAAAAAACAGAAGATAACAGCCACTCAAGAATTTTCTGCCACTGAGAAACAGATGTAATAGATTCACATGAACACTAATATATCTACATATCACATGTAGATTTAAAAAAAAAAAAATTTTTTTTGTTTTACATGTTGTTTCCATTTTACTTACCCCCCCCAATTTTTAAATGGATGTAACCAGAGATTTTGCCAGAAAATTATTCTAAACTTAAACAATGTGTAATGAAAAACACAGATTTAATCTTCTGTAATATTGTTTAAATGTGCAAAACTCTTACTATTCATAGTAAAAATTTAAGTTATAGTTGGTACGTGTCTAAAAGTTTGCAGGAATACTGTATTTGTTTAGCAACAGTATATTTCTAAAATAAAAGTAATTTGTGTATACATTGTTTCTATACATATATATTCACTTCTATTTTCTTGCAAGTGGTTGACACTATTTTTTTTCCTTGAAAAATCCACAAAAATAAGCTTACAGTGAAAAACTGAGTTCCACAGCATGTATAGAAACACGAGTATTAATTTAAAACTTACTTTTGAATAATTAGTAATAAACCAAAAATAACTGCACAGTCACAGTAATTAGCGGAACTGAGTAAACTTTTATCTCAAATGAATCTGATGCTCAGTGTTCTCCAATACTTATATAATGCAAGATTAGACTCACAGAATGACAACTTATCTCATTGAACCAGTAATGCTGGGAACTAATCAGCAGGTGTACTGGCAAACAACTGAAAGAATCTTTCATCCTGTCAAAAATGAAAACTAATGTAGCAAAGTTCACAGTCCAATAAAGCCATTCCTATGAAAAAACAGAAATCTTCCTACACAAGGTATATAACTAAAGGAAACGGCATACCAAATAAACCAACCAGTTAAATACATAATGTACTCTGGAACTACTTACGTAATTTATTTACAAAGACACAATTTGACAATTTGGAAAAATAATTAAAAATCTATGGGAAATTAAGGTCACGATCTGTATATCAGAATTATAAACCTGTCTGGATATATTCATCTAACTATAGGCTTATTATCACAAAGAAACATATGAAAGCACTTAAGTTTCACTTTACACAAAAGAAAGCCTGTCTTGATTGCCTTCTGTAGTTCGATCTCTCTATAGGATGTCTAGTTCACTCAGTCCACTAACTAATGTGATGCCCAATACAGCAATTGCTCACCACCCAGTGATCGATAGCCTGTCCCCGAGCAGTGATTCCCGCCCCCTGGCCAACTCCAGTTTTATATACTGAGCATGACGTTATACAGTAGGGAATATCCCTTTGGCCAGCCTGGGTCAGCTGTCCTGGCTGTGTCCCCTCCCAGCTTCCTGTGCACCTCCCTGCTGGCAGAGCATGGGAAGCTGAAAAGTCCTTGACTGAGTATAAGCACTACAACTACTTAGCAACAACCAAAAACATCAGTGTTATCAACACTATTCTCATACCAAATCCAAAACACAGCACTATACCAAGTATTAGGAAGAAAATTCACTCTATCCTAGTCAAAACCAGGACAACCACTCATTTTGCATTAAGTGTTTTTTAAAATATATGCTTAATTAAACATATATATGAAAAACATATTACATATGTTTAGACAAACAGTACATTTATCCAGAAATTTTTCAGTATATTGTCATAGGCACAAGCATTTCTCCAAAGTAGTACAAAGTTATTAGGACAAGAGAAAAAAATGAAATCCTGTTTCTTCATTTGTCAACATTTGCACAAGTGCTGTATTTGAACAAATGCACAGAAATAAACAAGTTTCCAAAGTTAAAATATGCTTCACTCTTGCAGATGATCACTTACATTTCTAGAGTTTGTTTCCTAAATTCAGAGAGTCAAAAAAAATTCTTTTCACAACTCTACTTAATATTTTTCAAACAGAAGGTGTAAAGCAAATATGCCCACTTGACTGACTAATGTATGCTTGACTCTTGATTATTTGCAAATACAGAGACTTAAGGTGGCTTGAAATGAAAGCAGCTTTGAACAAAAACAATGTAGGTGATTCTAAACCGCAAAAATTCGGAAAAAAACCCAGAAAAAAGCTTTTAATTCCTTTAGAAAAATACTAACCTGTTTTCTGAACTAGATGTAGAAGTATTAGATGATGACAGTATATGAGAATTTGACATGCGTGAGACAAACTTCTGGATGGTGTTACGAGATGGAGCTTTGATCCTCGAGCTACGCCTACTGTGATATTTCTGGAACAAACTCTCAACCTAACATCAGAAAGGGATAGCAACAGTCATTTATGCTACAAACAGCTTGTATTTAAAAGGTAATATTACTGAAGTTTAACTACTGCTAAGAAAGATCTATTCACCTTCACAATAACGCATTAGCAGTAGCAGGAATTTCAGAAGTCTTACTAATAAATAGATCACAAGAAACTTTACAACAAAAAACTATTTGCTTGTTAAACATAATAACTTTACGTAAACACAGTTACTTCTGAAGATCCTTGTTCTGTTTACCTTTCAGCTAATCAGTGAGAAGGATATACAAAAATTTGAGTAGAAAATCCAAGATTTTAATCACTTGCTAAACTACAGCTCTCTAGTAATTCTTTTAGTTATGCCTTTTATTTGCAATTTTTTTTCCTACTTGCAGAGCTCTTGAACCCAAATTAAAGATATATAATTAAAAACATGTTCTTGTTGCTTTGAAATGCAGCAGTTCACAGCATTTTTAAGATAATGCCCTAAAGACTTTTACTTGGAGTGTATTTTAGATTTGCCATTAGATCTATCAGAAATCTATTACCTCAAAGTTCTTCAGCGTCTTTCTCCAGAGCACTGGGTCTGAGGGTTCAAGCTGGAAGACCCGCAACATAACAAACAGCAGATGAATACAAAATGTCCCACGGCCACAGCTACAAGTCTGCAAAGAAAAGTATATGCTAGGGCTCTACTGAATTGATAATTAGTTAATGCAAAATATTTCATATATAGACATAAATATCTTCATGCATGGCCTTGCAGAAAATGTGAGTCCCCAAAACATTATTCAGGAATATGTATGGAAAAGCAGACAATTATAACACTTGACTTTTTTTTCCCCTTTTTTATTTTTTAAAAATCAGCTGAAGCTATTGCTACACTTCATACTAGAAAGAATTTATGCATATAATCATCATACAGCCATAACATGACAGTAAACTTAAGAGATGCTTCTGTTTATTCAAAAACCTAAATGTTCCCCAATGCAGCATCACAACAGTACTATGCAAGTCTCTGAAAAGAACCTCACTGGGTATTAATGAAATTATTGCACCATTAAAGGAACTGTGTCATGTGCTTGTCTTTTATATATCCCATGAATAGAATAAATATAGTGTTTCAGAGTGAGAAACTAGGAAAATGAAGTGGCCAAATTATAGCCAAAAATACTTAAGATAGATAAATAGGAGCCACTTCTAGGAATGAGAAATATACAGAACATTAAAAAAAATATTCTAGGAAGTAATTATTAAAGATAAACTCTAGACAAAACTAATACTCGATACATCTTTGAAAAGATACAAACTGATTGTTACATTACATGAGCACAGATTACATCTTTTAAACATTACTTTATATTACCGTTAGCAAGGGCTGGTGACTAACTTGATCTAATTTGGTTTTGTACAGTTTTCCAAGATTAACTATAAATTAATAAAAACTACAGGCAACACAAAAACATTCTCTACCTGAGGCCCAATAAACACTCTGTATTTATTATCAGGGCTGTCTCCTCCAATTAAGAAAGAGTTGGGTCCTATCTGCTGCAGCAGGTACAGCCTGGCTCGCATAACTTTGTTGACACGACGATTTGTTTCCTCAGGGCTGTACGGAGAGGAACCATCTGGAGATGTGGCTCGTCGAGGTGGTGTTATTAGTCCACTCTGAAACCACATAAGCAGCTCCATCATGAGCATTTCCAGGACAACAGTAAGTTTAACTATGTATTTTTTTCTCCCACAAATATCATCGAATAAGAGAGTACCCAAAATCTTAAGAAACTATAACCTGCTTAGACTATATGAATTTAAAATGATTAATTTTCTTCCATGCCCAGAACTCAAGGGCAGAAGAGAGTTGGGGGGGAGGGTGTCTGGGGGTTGGGGTGTCTAGTCACCCCTTTATATCAGCATCTTGCCTACCCAGGAAAGATTAGATACCAATCACCTCTCTAAGCAAAAGACTGCAGTATAGAGCCAAATTAAAAATTACATCACAGCTTGCAACTTACAGGCACTGGAGATAGCCTTTTTCTTCTAACACTCGGTGATTCAGATTTAACTGTCCTAGAGAATGATGAAGAGCAGCTACTAGGAGAAGGACTACGTCTTCCTTTCTGTGTAAGCGAAGCAGCAGTGCTTTGTCCTTCAGCCCAAGGCTCTAGAGAGAGTTTATTCATTTCCGATCCACCTCCTTTCCCAGGGATGGGTTTCACCACCTTGCAGGAATTAAACCATGTGTTAGAATTACAAATTGATCGTTTTACATTAAAGCAAAAAAATTCATCAAAACTTGTTTTGCTAGCATTATAATTAAGCTATTATTTAGACATCCAAAGTTTGCATATTCCCCAGGTTCTAATATTAACATCTAACAGGGGCAAGAACCTTTTTTCCCGTCTATTTGTGCCACTTATGTTAGCATTGTGGCAGCAAATGATTTGATTCTCAAAGTGCTTCTGTAATTGTCATTCAAGGTATCTCCAACAACAGCAATTCTCACCTTTGGATAGCAGGAGCCAAGATATTTTTTTTTTTTCCTACAGGCACTGTCTGCTTATTTAAGAGCTATAACCTTGGATCCATTGGTTACATACAGTATAAGTTGATAAATACAAGGACTGCTATTTCTACAGCACAATATGAACGCTTGCTACAATAAAATGACTTTAAATCTGGAGGCAATACAGCAAAATTAAGGTGTGCTGCGCCCTATAAAAACCACAGCCAGCTTTTCTGCCCGCAATACAAGTAAAACAGCTACACCGCATCTGGTATCGGACCTAATCACTGTGCACAGTGCTGCACTACCTGAATAGACACATGTGCTCAAGAAGAGTGAGTACATACACTTCTGATCACAGAATCATTAAGGTTGGAAGAGACCTTTAAAATCATCAAGTCCAACCATCAACCCAACACCACCATGCCCACTAAACCATGTCCCAAAGCACCACATCCACACGTTTTTTGAATACTTCCAGTGATGGTGACTCCACCACCTCCCTGGATCAGCCTATTCCAATGTTTGATCGCTCCCTCAGTAAAGAAACTTTTCCTAATATCCAGTCTAAACTTCCCCTGGCCAACTTGAGGCCATTTCCTCTTGTCCTATTGCTAGTTACTTGGGAGAAGAGACCAACACCCACTTTACCACAACCTCTTTTCGGGTAGTTGTAGAGAACGATAAGGTCTCCTCT
>NW_010538732.1:0-5309 GCF_000687285.1 Phaethon lepturus
TCGTTCATCCTGGATTAAAGCCCCTGCATCCTAGGAAGGGTGGAAGGGAAAAAAGAAAGGATTAAAAATCAGCTATTGGTCCTTGCTTCAATTACCATACCTAACAGCTTGCCTTTTTTTTTTTTTTTTTTTTTTCTGGTTGCAAAAAATTCAAAAGGAAGGGGTTTTTTTTACAGAGGGGCCAGGGAGGAGATGGGACAGGGACATGAGAGTGTATATATTTGGAGGTCTTAAGTAAAAATTCATGTTGTACAGAGTTAATGCAGAAGGAGATATTCTGTCCACTAGAGGACTGCAGTGCATGATGCTTGGATGAATCAGGATTTTTTAAAAGACTTACCTGCTTACAAAACCCCAGCACAGTCCCTTTGCACTAGCAGTCACAGTGTACAGGCAACAAAGTGGAAGTTAAGAGGTTAAAAGTGACTTTCTGGAGGTCACAAAGAAAATGTGAGCAACAGCCAAGCCATTCTTGCTGTGAAATCCCATGTTTGAGCCACAACCCCATCATTATTTCCATTTCTCAACGTATCCAGTCAGGAGGGGGAAGCATAAATCATAACTCTTCCATTTTACTGACTAAGCAATAAAAGGCCTATTACTGGAAAAATATTTTTTGGGCTTTCAATTATATATTAATGAATGTAAAAATGTACGTATATAAGATGCTACAGGCATATATCTTCTGAGCACACGCCTGTTACTTACTGCGACAGGATTTAAGGAAGCGTGCTGAAAAGGAATAAAGATACTTTCTACGTGTCCGACTACTCTGAAGCCAGGGACCGTTTTATTGGGCTGTCAACCCAGAGCCCTGCGAGCACACACAGCCCAGTTATCTTCCAAACCAAAACGCAGCTCCCTACCCAACCACGGGTAAGGCAGGCCCCAGCACCAGCGGCAGCGCTGGGCTTTTTTTCTTATGCCCACTCAGCGGTATTTTGGACACAGGGCTCTTAACCGTGATGGGAAGGGGAGGCAGTGTTCCAGATTACATCACACTTCAGCTACTCCGGTGAGGTCGATGTCAGCTGCCTTGGCAATTTTACTGCCTTTATTACGAACCAAACTGAACTCGAACTAATTTACAGAGGCAGCTCCGGCATCAATTACTCGTGGTGAGCAGAGCCCGTGCGGGCTCACGGCCCCGCAGGGAGAGTTGGCGTCTGATCATCACTAGCCCTCGCATTCGCTGCCGGTATCTGAATAAGGGTTTTAACAATTACTTCATTAATAGATACGGCTTTAGCAAGACCTAGGAACCCAACCACGGCACAAGACCCTAATCACATTCGATACGACACAGAGTGGCAAACCTGTGCCTGGCTAAGGGCCGAGAGGAGGAAGCACAGGGCTACAAAGCTGCAGGAGAGGCAGCGACGCTAATAGCTTTTGGGAAGCTCCCAGTGAGCCTCAGGCTGTCACGAGCGCCAGAGCGATAGACTGAGTGGGGCTGAAAAGAAAAACAACCTAGAAGTGGTTACAGGCAGAAAGATACGAAAAGATATGAAAAAACATAAGCTTTTCACCTCGGCAGATAAAACTGATCACAGATAAAGATCTGGTACGTTCGCTTAGTCTATTATTACCCTGTGGTTACTTAACAGTTATCGCTCATCTCTCCAGGGACTGGGAAGCAAATTAAGCAATCCCCAGCAGGCTGGCTAACAAGCAACATACATATTAAATGTTCCTTCTGAATTTTCAGATAAAAAGGTCCACCTTCTGTAATTTAAATTATGCTACTTGCGTTCTCTCATGCAATCTTTGTATTATCTAATTTTAAAATCAACTTGCACTATTCCACAGTTAATATTTTCAGCAAAGTGATTTCTTTTTTTTTTTTTTAATATTTCATTTTTCTGAACTAGCTCCTTGGTCTTTTTTTCTTGGTTCCCACCTTACACCTAGTGGTCAACATGAAAGCAGGCTGCTTGATGTTGTTGTCCATTTTATTACCCTCAAGAACCTAGGCAGACACTTCTTTCATAAAAGAACATATTACTTAAAGCATCAGAATAAGAAAGATGGGGACAGACTTTTTAGCAGGGCATGTTGCAACAGGACAAGGGATAACTGTTTTAAACTGAAAGAGGGTAGATTTAGACTAGATATAAGGAAGAAATTTTTCACAATGAGGATGGCAAAACACTGGCACAGGCTTCCCAGAGAGGTGGTAGATGCCCCATCCCCGGAAGTGTCCAAGGCCAGCTGGACTGGGATGTGAACAACCTGGTCTAGATGAAGATGTCCCTGCTCACTGCAGGGGGGCTGGACTAGACGACCTTTAAAGGTCCCTTCCAACCCAAACTATTCTACGATTCTATGATCAAATTCAAATGTATAGTTAGAACTAAGAACAATTACTTAAGGACAAGCAGTGGAAGGAAACAAGTAAATCACCCCTTGTGCTGAAACATTACAGAGCATCCCTTCATCTAAAAATAAAAAAGCCCCAGCAATTCAGACCCATCGTAAGGAGTCAACCGGAATTCAATGCCTACCACTCCCTGTTCAGGGCAATATGGTGGAGTTGAGCAGTCAGTACCTTCCCCCTTCGCACCCAGGAAGCACTCAAAAGTCAAATTAAGTCTGTAAGTGACCAGATGTCCCCGAGGAGGTGCAGGCAACAGCTACTCAAGCAGCCGAGTGCTGGGAACCCTGCCCAGCCGAGACGGCTGCGCTCTTACCCATCAAGGCAGTAAGGGACTTGTTGAGCTTGACATGATGCTTTTACAGAACAGCCCAAATGCTTGCAAATAGAAGCAGCATTTTGGGCAAGAATGGCAGGGGAATAAAAAAAAAAAAAAAAAAATCTGTGAAAATTATAGGGAAGGTTTTCTGAACACGTATCTTACTGTGCAATCATCTCAACAGATAAATATTTTTCACTTGCAGTGACAGGAGAATAAAGAGATCTGCAGATACTTTTTGTGTCTCATCTGAAGAACAAGCTTGAAGAAATACAAAATATCAACTACAAACTTATTCTAAATGCTTTAACTTATTGAGATCCCATCTTCATTTGAAGTAGTATACCCCAAAAATCACACATCCATAACTCTGCACCAAAATAATCACAGTACAAACACTCACTGTCACACAGCAGATCTCAAATGACAAATGATTTTGAAGAGATGTCTTGAGATGTTGAGGTAAGGCAGGAGGGAGTAGAAAAGCATCCAGCTGAGGTCTCAGGGTCACAGGGCAGACTCTGGAGATGTCCAAATGGAAGCTGCATCAAAGCGGTAGCTGAACTGGAGCTAGTTTGCATCCCAGTCCTTCAGAGCAGAGATGTAGCTCTCGGCTGTCTGTACCAGCCTACGTACAAAAAGCACTTGTCACGCCAGGGTCCTTCCAGACAGTGGTTTGATGTCACTCCTTCATTTTGTTTTAAGTCCTCCCAGCAGAACTAGTCTGGCCTCAGGGGAGCTGTGCAGCTGTGACAGAGCTATGCGGCTGTATCCTCAGTGGTCCTGCCCCAGTCCACACCAGGCACAAGAGATGTGTGATAGGATATCCCATATTTCCTGGCACGTCACAGTTTAACACATTGCAGGACTTTATTCTCCAGGTCTTCTCTTCTGCAGCCAAATCAGAGATGTTTATCTTAATCAGGGCAGGTTCAAACTTAAAAAAACATAAAACAACCCACCTTTAATAAACAACTCTGAAATACATAATATTTAAGTACACAGAAATGTGAAGATTCAGACAAAATGTTGTTTGAAGTTTTAAAAATATAAGAAACTGAAATAGTAAAGAAACAGCTGAACTGGTCAGCCCAGCCTTATAAAGACAACAGAGACTTCTAGAGTCTGCAGCAGAGAGCTCCCCAGTTCTGCTACTCATTTCATGAAGAATTACCTTCTTTTGCTTTGAGAGTGGCTCTTACAAGCTTGATACTTCCCATTTTTTATGGGAAAGGACAGCAAACAATCCCCATTCACCTCTTCTGTACCACTCAACCTTTTATAGCCTTCCATATAGCCCTCCAAAACCTTGACAGCACTAACCACATATTGCGTATTCTACAAGTGGGTTGAGCTATTAGCTTGGCCACAAGTCACTCACAGGCAAATACATCAAAACTTTGCAAGTGCCAAAAACACGGCCTTGACAAAAAGGTTCTTTTCCTTATTTCAATCTATTTTATTTCTTCAGTTCAACCAATACTGGCTACAAAGATCAGAAACTGAGGGACTGTGAAGTGTGTTTTTCTCTACCACTCTCAGTAAATATAAGCTTTGAGTGGGAGAAGTCATCTGTTCCAAAAGTCTCAAATTATTTGGTTCAGTTAAACTGCTTTCAAATGCAAAAGCATGCATTAAGAATTCTTCCCAATCCAGCACATCTTAAGTTCTGTTTGTCTTAAAGACAGCCTGTATATTTGATTTTAAATTTCTCCATGTAAGTGCAACTTGTACCAAGTCTGAATATGTTCTTCACAGTTTTTAAAGTGAAAGTCAAGAATTTGCTTAAGTATATAGGAATATATTACACTAGCTACCTAAATAAAGAGTTAATAAAATAAAATGTCACCTAGATAATGTTTTGGACAAAAGCTTCAGCTATTTGCAAGCTAACATGCTTTAATAGTTGTTACTCAATTAGAATCTAGTTTGCCTCAAGGAAGTTACTAAAATCCTGTATATTTATAATGAAATCTAAGATCAATTCTTTAAATCAAGGATTTTGCCGATTCAAACTGTGATTAAAATCACTTTTTAAGTCACTTCGATTCAAAATTAAACTCGGCCTGCAAATCAGATCCAAGCTGAGTTACTCATTATTAATGTGGATGCTTCGAAGGAAAACTCAAACAGTGGTTTAATGAGAAGATCATTACAAAATTTAGCCTGCAAGCCATAATGTGATCCATGGCACACCCCACCGGTTTTCCGCCTCTCTCCTGACCATTAAAGCAAGTTGTTTTAATACACCGACCACAGCCTTATTGGAGGGTTGGAGTCAGTTCGGGGGACTTCGACGGCTTCTGCCCTGCTCCTGGGCAAACGCCCCACGGAGGGCGCGACCAGCGTGGGTTGGCAGGGTGAGCTACTGCGGGAGGACTGAAGCCGAATCTGCAGCCGGGCTGACGAGTCCGTAGGCCAGGGCTGAACCTGAAGGAGAAAAGTCCTACAGCAGGGAGGTCCTACAGCAGGACAAAGCCAGCTGGGGTGAGAGGCAAGGGAAGTTTGCCGAGGCAGAACCCCGGCCCGCTTTGCCGCTGGCTTTCCTGAGCTGGCACGGGGATTTCTGTGCAGAGGTTCGGGGCATGGGTGGGTGGGGGGGTGTCAGCATCCAGA
>NW_010538733.1:0-4462 GCF_000687285.1 Phaethon lepturus
GTGATGGAGCGTGTCCAAAGAAGGGCAACGATGCTGGTGAAGGTTCTGGAGCACAAGTTGTATGAGGAGCGGCTGAGGGAACTGGGATTGTTTAGTCTGGAGAAGAGGAGGCTTCTCTTCAACTACCTGAAAGGGAGTTGTGGGGAGGGGGGGGGTGGGGTCTTCTTCCACGCAAAGCGATAGGACGAGAGGAAATGGCCTCAAGTTGCGCCAGGGGAGGTTTAGATTGGATATTAGGAAAAATTTCTTCACTGAGTGGTCAGGCATTGGAACAGGCTGCCCAGGGAGGTGGTGGAGTCACCATCTCTGGAAGTGTTCAAAAAACGTGAGGATGTGGCACTTCAGGACATGATTTAGGGGACACGGTGGCGCTGGATTAATGGTTGGACTTGATGATCTTGAAGGTCCTTTCCAACCTTAGTGATTCTGTGATAAGGAAAAACAACAATATAACAAGATCCAGTGAGCTGGAAACATGCTAGATGTGTTCAGTAACAAGAAGCAAGGCAAACATTTTCTGCAACAAAAATAATTAACCACTACAACAACTTGTCATGGCCTAAGACAGATTATACCCATCACTGAGAATGTTTATATGAAGGCTGAGAGGTATATTATTATTTTTTTAAAATATGGGCTGTAGTTCAATTTAAAAGATAAATTAATTCAGGAAACTCCTTTCTGAGGAACAAAATAGTAATAATATCATAATAAATAGCTTCAACAGTGCCTTTTCAGCTTTTAAATCAATGAATCTTGATCATCTTCAAATTCATTGTTTTATGCTTTCTCCTGTTTCATTAAGTGAGTAAGTATACGTATGAGTATGTGTATATGTATATGTCTATGGTCATGAGTGAAGGTTTTGGACTGGCATTCACCAGCAGTTTCTTACATTTTTCTATTTGAAGAGCAGTGTTTTTAATCCTAAACTTCTGAAAGAAGTCCCTGGAGAAGAAGAAGATGGGTCTGGAAGAGAAGACACTCCAGAATGTTTAACAGCTAAACAGAAACTTTCCTCTGAAAAGCCCTAACAGGGAAAATGTGATATCAGGTGGACAGGGCCAGAGGAGCTGAGGAATTTATGGTAGATGGAGCTAAGGAATTGATGGTAGATGGATATAGACTTCCTTAATTAGGCTCCCATTAGATATTTGTACCTTAATCAGATATAAAACCCTGTGCACCTATGATTGTGTCCAGTCCCACAAGCACAGGTGGAAGCCCCAAGCTGTCAGCAGCCCACCACAGTAGAGTACCTAATTGTACTAAGCTCTTATTGCATCATCTGGACACTTCATTCCATTCTGTTCTACACAGTAATACAATCAAGTGTTACTCATGATTATTCAGCGGACTTGTGTGCAAGTGCTTTGTCTACTTGGGGAAATCAGCCTCTTCCTAACATCAGCTAGTTAATCTTCAGGAAGTCTTACTAGATGTATATGATTCTGTTTTAATGATTTAGGTATTTCCTCCTCTTTCCTCTTAATAAAATGGCAACTTCTATCCAGAATTCCTTAAATATTTATAAATGTATTAAATTCTTCTGTGCTCTATAGTCTGCCTTCAGAATATTTTATGGAGGTTACCCACCGGGTTCATAATTACATGGGACACTTTGCAAATAATCTATGGGGTTACTGTTACTGCCGTGTTTCTGTGTTATCTCAAAAGATAATCTTGCTGTCTCAATCCTAACCCTTCTCTTCTTGCTGTCCTTTTCATCTTAAGACTTTTAAATAGCAAAATCAAAACTTCAGGGTGTGTAACTACTCAGAAATAGTCTCCTTTAAGTGAAATTTAAAGGAGTTTTCATTTTCCAAGCTGGTGCTTTTATCTCTCCAATAGCTGTCTTTTACTAACAGTCCGAAGCAGGTTTTTCAAAACTGTTACTGTAACACTGGTCAGAAATTATCTGTGCTTTTGACAGATGAGCTGAATTCAAGATATACTCTTCAGATTTCCTTCTGCAGGCAATTTATATGTCATGGTTATCAGAAAACTTGTGTATTACAGGAACCATTTTTACTGCATATGATGGAGTACTAACTTAAAATTTTAGCAGAGTCATTAAAAGTGGCATTTCTGAAGTGGATTTGTGTTATAAGATTTTTTTTTAAAAGAGGGTGTCTAAAGAAATGCTGATACCTTGAATAATAGTCTGAAAAGTTTGATCAAGACTATTCCGAAGTATTTTCTTAGGATTTCAAAATTTTTAAAACAGAATTGTTCTGTTAGACCGCTAACAATATGAGTTATCATTTATTCCTTCATAAGAAATATTTTCAAAATCAGCAATACTTCACATGGCAACTCCTTCATGCAAGTCACTTTTTAATATCTTCATAAAAATCAGTACCTATGATATCGTGAGGAAAAAAGGTTTGAGTTTTTTTTTAATTTCTTAATATAATCGATATGTAAAGGAGAACTGAGGAAAGAAAGTGAACATGAGAATGTACCACTCGAATCTTTTCTCACACTGGTAGGTACCAAGAACAGGTATTTAATGTGAGGCATCTAACATTTAGCCTATCTGAGTGCAACACATTCAGCTAATCCCTTCAGTTGTTATTACACTTTTCAGCTCAGCCCTAATATTTTATGGTATGAAAGGCAAGGAGAAATAAAAGCGTTTTTAATAAATATTTAAGTGCAGCTACATTATTTTTCTCATTGGACTTTTCTATCAGAACTCCACTTGATGGAAGCAAGAAAGCACTGAAACAAGATGAAAATATGCATCAGCACTCCAAATCACATAATAAAACTGACAGTTGCTTTTTTACTTACAGTGCAGACTATTCAAAGCAAAGACAGACCCTATGGAGAATCCTCATTAAGAATTCTCTTCGGCAGCTGAAGCTTGCTGTGCTGGTGGCTCCTTTCCTTTGGAAGAGCAAGGACAGAATATACTTCTGAAATGGCCTCTTGTTTATAGCGTAAGGCAGACGCTCACTTCTCCTGTCAGGGCAGGGCTGCTCATAACAATTTTCTTTCTCAAACTTCAGTTGAACCCAGCCCTATAAAAGCACTTCCTTAGGAAACCAGCAAACAAATGCAGTTTTCTTCATGTTTACCTTCTTTCTTTTAGCTCCCTGAGTACAGTTCAAGTACCCCACGCTCCTGCTCTTACTAGTTTCACACATTGATGTGTAACTTTTCTTCTTCCCTGTATATTTTCGGCCAAGTGAGAGGGGGTCTGTTCTGTTGCGCTTTGTCCATAGAATATATATGAACTGTGCTTACCCCTGCAGACTTTACCAGCCTCAAGTCAAGCACAAGCATATGTGGCTATAGTATTGTTAATCGATTATCTCAAATTCATCAATTAATCCTCCTATTGTTCTTTAAATAATGTTCTGGTACTATGATATCTTCACTTGTTCTACTTTGATATGCGTTAACCAAAGACCAAGAAAACCCAATAGTCACCTGCCAATAACAGAATGTCTTTGAAATAGCCTTTGTTTTGTACTCATCTGATATAATTAGCTTTGCTTTCTGCTATAATCCGTATATGCTCTGTTGTGTCGAGAACAAGACAGACAACCTCTCAGATAATACAACAGCCTTAAGTCATCAGCTGGAAAAGCTGCTTTAATGGCATCTAGGGGAAAAGGATTTGTGTAGGACAATTATGCACAAGGAGTAGGTCTTGAACCACCAGCTGAAGACAAATGACACGTTAGTCTCAGTCTGGAATAGACTGGAACCAAAGATGTCTCTTTCTGCTAAAATGAAATTCTGTGATGTAGCTATTCAGAGAAAAATGTACGTTATAAATGACAGATTCACCACTTCTTCCAAATCTTTATTAGTGACAAGATTTCAGTGGAAAAAACCTTAAAACTTGTTCAGTCTCCAGTTCCTTAGAATTTAAGTTCAAGCTAAGGTACATACGTATGTGTGGATTTCCAAGCTTAAGATGTGTACAATAACTTTTCAAGATCACCATTTTATCTTCATTTGCCTATAGCCTGAGTTGGAAAAAACAGGCAATGAAAAACTATCCAATAAAAACTGTTTCTACCTATAGAAATTTTGCTGTAAACCAGAATATATTTATTTATGTTTAAAGTGTTCATACTTCAATTGGCAACAACTGAAAAGAGTGATGGAGGAATATTTTAATCCACTGTAATGTTCCATCCCATTCTTAAGAAAAAAGGGATTGGGTTTTATATACAAAATATACAAAATTACACAGTTCTTTATGTCACTCTAAAAAAAAATATAGCTTTTGCAGATACTTTCTGCAGTACAAAATAATTAAAACTCAACTTCAAAAAATTCAGAAAAACATTTGGAAGAATCATACAGCCATACTTGCCATGTCATAGTGTTCTCCATTGTAAAATGTTGCTTTATACCACATAGTCCTGTCCTGTTTCATTCACACAGACTTTAGGCCTCCAGTTCGACAAAGATTAATGTCTTTATGTGGATGTGTACACTC
>NW_010538733.1:4493-13790 GCF_000687285.1 Phaethon lepturus
AGTTTCATTGATGCCAGTGGAACTGGTTGCTGCACAGAAAGTTAAGACAGGCATTAATCTCTTCAGGATCAGCCTCTAAGCCTATTATATCAGGGCACAAAATTAGGTTAGATTGCGCTCTTAGTAAGGTTAGTGAAGCCCTGTTGCCTCAACCATTGTGGTGAGGTTGAAAAGAATAGTAGAATTTGACACAATGGATAAAATACTTTAAGAGAAGAGTGCACTAAGGCAGCTTACAGTGTTATTATGTAGGATAATGCAAGTTAGGCAATTAAATAATCTCATTTTTGGTGAAAGTCATTATTCTTTTGAGTGATCATGTGCCAGAAACAAATCTTAATGGCTTATACTGTACACTTGAAAATGGTCTGACTCATTTCAGCCAAGAACATTCTGTTTATTTCCTTAGTTCTAACATTATCTGATACTGAAAAAATGACCTTTAAGTGGTCCCCAGTGCACTCATACTCTTTGTTCTAGGAATACAAAGAATCTTGAGTATTGTCAGCTGAAGCATTTTTTATACACTTTATTTTTAGCAACACCTAAAGTTCATCCTTCTCTGACTGAGAGTATCAAGATTATAGGAAGATCAAAAGATGAGGCAGAGAAGGCTTCAGGAGTGAATCAAAAATTGAAATCTAGCATTGTGTATAAATTAAGCTGCCATTCAAGCTGCACTTATTTATACCGTGGTTTGTAGAAGTAATTATTATGGAAAGAATAATGCATTTAATTTTCCTGCAAATTACTTTGTAGTACATCTTATCCCTGTGAAGTCTGAATAATCAGAGAGGGGACCAGTTATTTTTTTAAAAAAAAATATAATGGCACTCTCCTATAGAGTTTAGAAGAGGAAAGTTTTCCCCAAAATGTGTTGTTCCAAGTAAAGCTAGGGACACACTTGCCAGAATTAGTTTCTCTACAAACTCTCATCTGGCATCTTCTCTAAAACTGTCAGTGTTGACCGGTGACAAAGACGGTCCAAGCTGCTGTGGGCCTGGCTGGGTCCCTGACCTTTGCAGCTGTCTTGGGTACGTGCTTTCTCTTGTCCAAGGGTCAGAGAGTAAAAACACAGGCTTTGTTTTTTAACTGTTTGAAATGAACTGATATAATATTTTATACAGGAATTAGGTTATATTATACACTTTATGTCTCACCCGATGTCTTCATCACACTCCTGAGAACTGTGGTAGCTTTGTTCTTATTTCATAAAAAGGGAGCTGGTTCAGCCAATTCATCCAATTCATTTTAGAGATATACCTCAGGTTCAGACAAGCCTGGGAGACTTTTTCTTTTAATTGACTCCAAAGGGAGTGTAGATAACCAACTCAGATAGAAATATCTACGCTGTATATCAGTAGGTGGACCATCTACTGGTAGACAGTATCTGTGCTGTTTTTCAAACTGTGGCTAGGAAAGGTAGAAAGGGCACAACTAGAGTACACCTGGGAAAAAACAGTGGCAGTAGTTTACTTGTCACCAGAGGGAGAATCTAAAGGAGATAAAGAATGCAGCTTTTCAGACCCCTCTCATCATTCACAAAACCATCCTTCCTCTGTCTTCAGGTCCTTTTCACTTGGTTACAAAATAAAACCTTGTGGCAGTATTATCTGATTTGGTGTTATTTCATAAAACAGATTTGCTTTTTCTCTGCTTAAACTAAGGTTTGCCCTCTCACACGGGAAATCCACAGACAGATCAGACACCACACTGTTGACCCATGCCACGTGCTTTCACCGTTATTTTCAATTCTTGGATTTACAGTGAAATTTGCAACAAGGTTTTAACTTCCACCAAGCCACACCTCGGAGGCAGCTATTAGCCATGTAGAGGTATCTTGGGGCTGATCAACTGCTGCCTGAGAGGCAGCTACTAGGTAGCAAAGATCTGATTAATTTCTGTTTAATACTAATAGGCTGTTTTAAATGTAATAAATTTCTTTTATGTTAACTGAATCTAACCTTTCAGCTCAATATAACTCAATACCAACTTTATCCTTGTGTGTTCCATGAGATATCATATTTTTTCTATTAACAGTGAAGAAACTACTAAATAATATTTGTAATATCTTTACACTTATGAGTTGAAAAGCGCTGATTTCTGCATTTATCTTTTATTTTACAGTCTTGCCCTAACTGTCTAGATTTAAGATTATTGTAAATTAGACTTTTGTGTTATGGATGGTGGAATAAGATGAAGAACCACTGTTAATAGCCAATTGTTCTTCAATTCGGTGCACATCCATCTCCTTCTACCCAACTAAGCTTTCGTGTAACTAGAATGTAAAACATTATGGAAAATATTGTAAAAAAAGAAATGCTGAGTATTTTAATATTTAATACCTGGCTGTTAGTGAGATTTCATTGAATGTTACTATCGAAATTTATGTTTTTGTTGGTATGTTGCCCATCTCTAACCATTATCAGATACTTAAAGAATAATTTATTATGCTCTGAAGAACATTCACTTAAGTAAAGAGGCTAATAACATTGTTAAGGTGATAGGAGGTGTCAAAACTTAATGAATGAAAAGGTACAATGAATATTTGAAGCATATTAGACAGATGCAAACAGGTGCTTATAGCAATTTAAAGTATTTCAGATACAAAAAATCTCTGTTCCTTAATCTAAATTCTAAAGTGGATGTGTTGTGACTCTTGTAATTGATTAATGGATACCAGTATATGTATAAGATATTTGTATTGTAGAAGTTGGAATCTTTTCAGTACATAGATTATGACTGTGTACTGGGATAAAACTGCTTATGTTTTTTTCTGTATAAGGAAAGTACTTCCGGTCATCAGTTGGCAAAATTCTATGTATCTGTAATTAATTTGATCTGTAATCAATCTGTAAAATTATGAGATAAATGTTTTGTTGCTGTTTTTATCAATAAAGAAGTGATAGTATATTCCTATCACTCTTCAAAAAGACATCTATAATCTTGAAATCAAGTCCATATTCAATTGCATACAACACACAATGCAGATTTTATTCGGTAACAACTAAAGCAACTACTCAGTTTTCATTTGAGACTTCTCACTTCAATCTTCCTTTTCCCTCAGAGTGTCTGTTGGCTACTATTGGTCTATTGTTGGAGATATTTGGATCTGCTTCCGTGCACATTCTATGGGGGTACTAATGCCTTCCTCATCTTTAAATTCTGAAAAAAAAAAAGAAAGATTATTCTTAAAAATTCAAGAAACATGGATGTCAGAAGCACAGCTTACAGATTGCTATTTGAGAGGAAGTCAACTGCTGAAGGGAAAATCTATGAGGATATTTAACATGTAGCAATAGCACATGTATGCAAGGACCCTCACGAAATCTTGTGGAAACTGCTCTTTTTAAATGGTAGCCATAGTAGGATAAGTTGAAGGTGCAACAGCTAGCAGGAGTGGTGTGTGGCTGGAGTACTCACCAAACCTAAATGGACTGAAATCCACAATCCACTCCACAGGTGAGTGCATCAGTGGCTGAGGCAGCATTTAAGTGCTGATGCAGCACTTAAAGGAGTCTACCTTGTTTAAGGTCACTTAGGCCTTGGAGGCTGGTTATTCAGCCTCAGGCTTCATTGTTTTCAGTCAATTTTTATATTTGACTGGTAAAGAAACTGTCAAATGTGGATATATGTCAAACATAAATACAATAGTTCAAAAAGCTGGCCTACCAAGACTGATTTTTACCTGTAAGGTGATGGAGATTCCAGAGTCAAAAACAACCTTTTATATTTATTTTTATTTTTTTTTTAATGAATTAGTTGCATTCAGCACTAGGGAAATAATGAAAAACAAATTGTTGTAGGTGAATTTCCTATAGGTGATTTTAATCTTGAAATACAATGTATACAATGGATAAATAAAGACATTTGATATTGAATATAATGTGGAGAGTGTTTCCTAATATTGTTGATTATAAATCCCACAATGAAGAAGTGTGTGAAAGCTTGTGTTTGGTCACTGTGGGAATTACGATAGCAAAGTCAGTTTTTCTCATTTGATGTCACATCTGTAAAATAAGTTATTAATTAATACAAAAATAAGCTTTTAAGCTTATATTGCTTATTATTTAAGAGTTTATTGAGGGATGCTGATGGAAGTCAGGGCATCTTAAATTATTGTTACATATAGTTTTAAATATGAATATTAAAACCGTTTGCTAAATGATGATTTGCCCTGACCCCACCAGAGGCCATGACAAATCCCGAATTAATTTCCAAAGGTCAGTATTTCACCTAGTGTGTGCTGAGTGCTGGTTGGATTTTCTATTTCAGTCTCATAAAGGTACATTAATTATTTGTACAATTTTAAGGCCTGTTGCGTCCACTTTTCTAATTTTGTATACACTTACAGAAACACGTAAAGTGATATGTTAATACGTATCATACTGTTATTGTTTTATTAAGTTTAAATTAACTGCATCAGTGAAATGCATAATTGGTTTAAAAGTTCTCCAATTTATTTTCCACATTGTCTAAATTGTATATACTTTTAAAATAAGAAATCTTACTCTATGGCTAAGTGAAATTGTGTTTAACTATCCTGAAATCACAGTTTATGTATGTGAAAAGCATAACCAGAGGACATTAATTTAATGTAGTCAAAGTACAATAAAAGCATTGTGGTTTCAAAGTGGTTTCACGCTTACTGAGTCGAAGGGGAAACCTGCTATGTTCACTAAGCTTGAAGTTTAGTTTCTGACATGACTGAAAATAATTGATCTATTACACAGACTAAACCTTGCTGTTATTTCTCCTCATGTTTGGTTTTTGTTTTTGTGTTTTTCCCTTCATATAATGCCATTTCCAGTATTGACAGGAGATGATCTCTATTGATCGTTGTTTTAAGACTAATACTTTCCGTTTGGTTGTTACAAATGCAAGTTGTTGTCTTTTATTTTTGCTTTTGCATGTATATAGGCACAGGTGAACAATAACTATTCATCACTCTTGAGAAGAAGGAAAGAAAAAGAGGAAAAAACCACGCAATTCATGTAATTTAGTCCTTAAACCTTCACTTCTGGTTTTCAAATCAATGTCCTACACATAAGTTTCATTGAAACAGAAAACCTCATTGCAGCCAGCATTTAATTTTTTCACTATTAATTGCCTCTCATTTGAAATCCCATAGGTTAAAAGACTGTGAAAATTGATCTGTGACTTTGAAATACAGTAGGCTTAATCCTACTAATTTAATAGCAATGACGTATTGCTTCACTACCTGCTAACAGAAGGAAGAAGATCTTCTCTTAGAAATGATGTCACTGAGTGTTTGTAGTTGTCATTCCAGACCCTTTAGCTATGTTACATATCTGCTCTTTAGAAAAAAAGCTGCATCTTATGTCTGCAATGTCACAGTCCTGTTGCACTTAGAAACACAGTGCAAATATTAATGAATGGCAGTTGAGTACCTAGAATTAAAGATATTTCGCTGATTAAAAGAATTTCTGAAGTGTTCTGGTAATTATTTTTTTAGATTTTTTATAGGATTTTCATTAAATGTCTTCTATCTTTAAATTCTGTCAACTTCTAGTGCAAATTCTAAATAAATCTTTCAGATTCTATAACAGCTCTGTTCCTCTGTTTGTCCTTATTAAGCTCTACAAGGTCTTCAAGAACATCATTTAACAAAGCACAATATTTCAGAAGTAAACATGTACCAAGACAGATGTTTTGCATACGACTTTTAATTAAGAAAATATTTGAGTGATTTTATGACCTCCTTACAAGGTCCTCCTTATAACTCTTTTGACAATGTCAAAAAGGAAAAATTTGCCTTGAAAGTTAATTAACTTCCTAGAGCTTTTATGACATTACAGCTTTTCATTTTACATTGTTGGATTCTTGTAAACTGTAAGAACTATTTCATATCTAGGTTTATATTCAATTTTTTATTCAATTAAAAAACATCTCATGCATTGTCTTATATTCAGCTAATGCATACACTATCACAGAAGGCAGAAAAATACAGTAAAGTTAAGGTTACATAATGACTTTCACTCGGTGTTTTGTTAACTCATAGTAGTCAGACATTCTTTTTTTTTTCAAAAGTAAATGTCTAGGCTTGCTGTATGTATGCTACATTTAAAGTTAAGAAATTTTTCATTCCATTAATCTCAGTTACAAGTTTATGCGTTATTCCTCGTACAACATTTTCTAAAAATAATTTTGTAAAACAGTGTGCAATTATAGCTATGCCAGAAAAAAGGTCTTGTATCATTTAAATAAAATTACATATGGATAGCAAGCTGTACGCATACAAGAAAAGAAAAATACCTGCAGAGATAACAATAGTGTTAATAAAATTATTTGAATGTGTATATTTATTTGTTATAAATAGTTAAAAACTGCTTTATAATAATCCTGATTTTTTTAAATTCTTTTTTGTCTTGGCTGATGCGTAACTGACCATATTTAATAAAAGGACAGGCACAATTTGACACAATATTCCAACAGCTACTTGCTTCATTTTGAAGGTCGTATTTCTTTAAACATGCACATTGTTCATTCAATGCTAAATAGTATACATGTGAAAACACACATCAAATATGGTGTATTAGTTCCTTTAAAGCCTTACATTATACTGTAACTTAAGCATTTGATAAATTATTTTCCATTTAAAATCTCCTTTCTTCCCTATTCTTTAGACAGTTGTTGAATCAAGATGGTTTGCACATTTGTTCATGTAAAGGAGGAGCCACAGATATTATGAGCTCTTCACATCCTACGAGGACAGGCTGTGAGAGTTGGGGTTGTTCAGCCTGGAGAAGAGAAGGCTCCAGGGAGACCTTATTGCAGCCTTCCAGTACTTAAAGGGGGCTTAGAAGAAAAATGGGGACAGACTTAGCAGGGCCTGTAGCGATAGGACAAGGGGCAATGGTTTTAAACCGAAAGAGGGTAGATTTAGACTGGATATAAGGAAGAAATTTTTCACAGTGAGGGTGGTGAACCACTGGCACAGGTTGCCCAGAGAGGTGGTAGATGTCCCATCCCTGGCAATGTTCAAGGTCAGGTTGGACGGGGCTCTGAGCAACTTGATCTAGTTGAAGATGTCCCTGATCATTGCAGGGGGGTTGGACTAGATGGCCTTTAGAGGTCCCTTCTAACTCAAACTGTTCTGTGATTCTATGATTCTATGATATATAATTTGGGATTCAGATCCAATCAAAGGTTTTCACACAAAAGGTAAGTGACTACGTGTCTTCTCATGTATGTATCTACAGTTAGGTGTCTGTCTGTGCATGGGTGTCTTAACTCTTCTTGTAGTCAAGGGAGAGCCGATCAGTTCAGAGAACATGCAGTGATCTAGGCAATCCTGAACTAAATAAACAGCCAGGATGCCTCACTTGCAGGCAGACAGCTACACTGAGATGTACTGATATCAAACTAAGTCTTCGGTTGCCTAAGCATAGAGTTCAATGTCATTTTAGAAGCTCTAGGTTAGGCTATGAAGCCTCCACCTGCTGGTTCAGAAGGAGTGGATCCTCCCCAAGTCCTGTGTCATGCCCTGTAGCTCTGTGTAGACAATCAGGAGTGTTTCAAAAGATGCTAGATCCTAGGCAGGAGCAAGGATACGCTGCTTTTCTCCCAGACTGGCAACTGACCTGCTTGGTGGTTTGAGCAAGTCCTTTAATTATGGCATCTGCAAAAAGACATTTATAATACCAAGTTCTAATCAGGAAAAACATTAGATAAATGTCCTAAATTATTTTATGTAAACCTCAAGGAACTGCCATGTGATAAGATGCTTTTAACAGTCCAGCCTTGGCTAAGGGGATTGGATTAGATGTCCACATGACAACAAAACTTTATGTGAAAACACCAGTAAGATATATTATTTTATATTTTAATATAGCTACATTATATCTATATATATTAATATTTATATTGCTCACAGTTTTTTGAATCCCAAGCTAGGGAACAGCCTCAGTAAAACAGCTTGGAAACAAGATTTTTTATTTTAATTGAGAAAAATTGGGAGTGTTTTCTTGTAGAGGTATCCAGGCTGTGTGAGAGAAAAGTTGAAATGAGTCAAGAGAAGCTCCAGGTTTTCTTAGAGAGTTATCACTTTTATAGTTGTTTATAAAAAAGCTTGGTCCAAAAAACAGGTATGTGAACACTCCCACCACAGAAAGCATTTGGATTTTACCTGACTGTGAGTCAGAATATTTGCTACCTGTGGGACAGGAGACAGGTCAGCCTTTCATGCCATCCTTTGTCCTCTATATTGAGGCTGCTGTTAGACAGAAAAGTTCCTGACTTTCCGTAGTGATGCTTATTGTGGTATTGATGCTCGCTAATGAAAAAGAGATATAAGGTCAATTTATTTTATGCAGACCAGAAAACAGTTACTAAGGATAACTACTTTTGATCATGTACTCCAGATTTTATACTACCTCCTAGCAATCAATGACTCTGTGTTCATGGCTCATAAAAAATAACATCATCCTTAACATAGCTGGAGAGGTCAGGTGAACCTTAAGAATGTTTCTCACGTATATCTTCAAGAATACTAATCACTCAACACTGATTAAAATCAGAGAAGCTGCCCACTTTGGAAAAATAGTATATCCTGAGAAGCTTTAAATATGCATGCAAAATACTTGCAGGAAGATGAACCATTGTTAACTGGAGGTGAGACAAAACCATCATCTGCACAGTTTTGACTTCTTGCATGCCTGTCTTATACAAATCTCACATGAATGTATTTATAAATCTTTCAGGTTGTATGACTCAACACTCAAAAATTAGAAACGGTTAAAGCAAAAGATTTGAATTATGCTTCCATTTAGGCATTTATTACCTGATCATGCATTACTTTTTTAGGCAAAGTTTTGTCTTCATGCATAAGGAGGTAACTTCATATTTAGTTTTAGTGAGGTGATAAGTCCACAATCCCAGTGTGGGATAGTATTCTGTAAATGCTCTTCACCCTCAACTTTTTACATACTGCTCCCTGGGACTGCTTTTCAACCGAGTTACACCATATAGTGTATTTCAGGATGGCCTTGTGTCAGGGCCCTGAGGGCACTAATAGGTCTGAATGGCTTTGACCAGCCCCACCTGGGATCCCCCACCCATTGGCCCAGGAGCCCCATTCCAGCTTGGCCCAGGACCTCCAATTCCTGCCTGAGCTATGCTGAAAGGGTCTTCAGCTCTGTCTCCAGCTCCTGGATGGACCCCTGGAAAGTATGCTATGGTTTTGTCTCCAGCCCTGTTTCCTGCTGCTCTTCACCAGGTTCCCTGGCCCTGGTTCGTGGCTTAGTGTTGATGGACCCTGTTACCAGCACCTGGCTC
>NW_010538734.1:0-924 GCF_000687285.1 Phaethon lepturus
CCCGGCTGTCCCGAGCTCTCCCTGCCCTCCAAACCAAGCAGGTGGCAAAAGCAGGGGACCAAGCCGCAGCGAGGAGCCGAGACGCTGCTCCTGTGGGACTGGTTCCCCAAAAATCCCCCTCACGCTGCAGGCAATTTCCTTGCTCAGTAGTTACTCCTTGGACAGCACAGGGTGAGGAAGATCCTCCCACGGTACACACACGTCTCACGACCTGGCTTCTAGATCCCGGACCCATGTCATGTGTGATGGCACCAGCCACAGGCTGTTTGCAGGAGGGTGAAGAAGAAAATGGGGGATAGGATCTGGTAACAGAGGGGCTAAGAGGAAAGAACAGTGTTTAAGGTGGACTTGAAGGAGGAATTTGTTTGTGGGAAAGGGGAGACAAAAGGGCCCAGGTGCAAGGCAAGGAGAGGCAGACGGTGGCGTGATTTGGCGTGGGGGTGGCCAGAAAAGCGGAAGAGACCAGGTACGTTGCAGGGATGCCACAAACCTGCTTTTCTCTTGAAATTACTGGCAGGGGTTGGAGGGTTGTCCAAGCACCCTAACATGTGAGGATCAGGGGAAAAAACAGCAAAACAGGCTGTTGATGCACATCTTCCTCCCGCAGCCCCAAGCTCCTGCCCCTCTCCCACCAGTGGACCGCCTCCGCGCCCCGCTGCAGCGCGGTGCGCCACGGCCCCTGGAGGGAGCGGGCTCTCAGCAACAGGCCTCGCCACGAGGCTGCCTTGAGTTGAAAGTCTTCATGCAGCCTGGTGCGAGGGAGCCTCTCAGGGGGGGGCAGGGGGTGCGAGGCAGCCGGTGCCACAGTCAGCCACGGCGAAGGGAGCGGCTGTTGATCTGCGCTGGTGGAGATCAGTGGAAGGTAACTACAACAAGGAGTGATGGAGGCTGCGAGCACCCTGCAGAAGGGGGGTTGGGGTATCG
>NW_010538735.1:0-248 GCF_000687285.1 Phaethon lepturus
CCCGTGGTTTAAGCCTTTTCTCCATTCATGCTATTTTCTTTTATGTCCTGTAATTTCAGAGTAAATGCGGGCTGGATGCAATTATTGCAGGT
This sequence comes from Phaethon lepturus, assembly GCF_000687285.1. NCBI lineage: Eukaryota > Metazoa > Chordata > Aves > Phaethontiformes > Phaethontidae > Phaethon > Phaethon lepturus. Next base: position 93 of record NW_010538735.1, read on the forward strand.
GCTTATTTTGTCATGACAGGGCTCCGTGCACCCCATTCGCTCGAATGCCCTTTTATTGCTGCGGTGCTGAGGTACTTCAGACGTAAAACTCGGGCACTGACAAACCTGTAACCGTATTCCCACAATACTCTCCCTCCTCGGAAGGCGTAACTGGAT
>NW_010538735.1:668-7929 GCF_000687285.1 Phaethon lepturus
GATTGACGCAGCTGATGTTCCGTGGAATAGCCTGTTGTGTCTGAGCTGCTCCAGGGGCTTTGCGTCGTACTTTTACTGAGAACAGCCAATTGCAGGATGAAAGCCTTGGGTTTTGTTGGGGGGGTTGTTCGTGGTGTTTGGTGGTGTTGGGGGTTTTTTTTTAACTTTGCCATTTTGCTTTCTAGTTACATCCTGTGGAAACCCAGGAACCCCCAGCAATGCGAGGGTTATATTTAATGACGGCTTGATTTTCTCCAGTTCCATTATATATCAGTGCCGGGAAGGCTATTACTCCACGGGAGTGCTGAGCAGGCACTGCACAGTGAACGGGACGTGGACTGGGACCAGTCCAGAGTGTACAGGTGAGCGATGGGATGGATTCCTGGAAGATAAGGTGAACGATGCCGCCGGGCTCTGGGGCCAGGTTGTCGGGGCGTGGGGGACGCTCGCTGTAGGCGCGCGCACGCGCACACACGTGTGTTGTGCCGAGAAACTCATCTAAAGTGTCCGGTGGCAGCGGCCGTTGCTCAGCCCGCAATCTCTGCCGGTATCTAATGGAAAGCTCTTGCTTTGGGTTTGGTTTTTTCCGGTCGGATGAGGGGAGCTCTGTAATAATTCTCACGAGTAGATGTCAGCCGACCCGGAGGGGCTCACCAGGGCCGCTTCTGAACGTGAGCGTTCCTGCCTGCCGGCGTGCCGGCTGCCGGGACGTGCGTGGGCACAGCCCCTGCTCAGAGGCCCGCAGTGAACGTGTTGCGTTTCCCCACGGCTCCCACCCGCGGGTGCCTGCAGCAGGAACGTGGATGAAGGCGACTGTGGTCTTACACAAGAGACAGGAGCTAGGATAGAGAGAGAGGGGATGCCGTGGGCAAACTGTCTTCCAGCTAGCCCAGGTTTGACCCAGGTTTTCTTTAACGTTTGACGTTCGTTAATGCTTCTTGTAAGGTCCTAATGTGCCATTAAGATCACTGCTTACTCCAGTGAGTGAGACAACTCCACGTGCTGTAGCCCAGTCTGCTCCTATCTCCGTGCTTCAAATGCTGCCTTTTCCACGATGAGTGGATTACATCCTGCATGGAAAAATGCTCAGGACCACCAGGTTTCTAGTTACTGCGGCTCCAGAAGCGTGAGACAAGGGATGGTTAGCCAGAAATGCTTCTTTCTCTTTCTTTGGCAGTGATCAACTGTGGTGACCCTGGTGTGCCAGCCAACGGCATTAGGCTGGGCAGTGATTTCACCTACAATAAAACGGTGGTGTTCCAGTGCACACCTGGGTACATGATGGAGTCAGACAGGGCATCTTCTCTAACCTGCACAAAAGACCGAACCTGGAATGGCACCAAACCTGCCTGCAAGGGTAAGACTGGTTGCTGTAAATGTTGGAGGATGCAAGTTCTACAGGCTGCAAACTTTTTGTAACTTGCGGCACGGTGACAGGCAGCAGCGGCTGCATAGTGCCCCGAGCCCACCTGGGAGTTTCTCGGTCCTATCGTTCAATCTATTCTCTGTGTTTATGGCACTTCTGCAATTTTATCAGCATAGTATGAACACCTGGCTATCTTTAGGTCTATCAATCATTACAATGTGCCTGGGAGGGAGGCAATTGCTATTATCCCTGTAGTAGAGAAGGAAGATTGAAGCACAGGGAGTTAAGTGACTTACTCTTCACAAAAACCCAGATCAAACTCAAATGAAATACTGTGTTTTGCAAGCACATACTTTTTGGCATCATCTAGAAGTCTGAAAAATGTTTCTTCCATCTCCTTTGGTTATTTCTCAGTTCTGAGATTGCCTCTGTAGTTCAGAGATAGGAAAGGAAAATAATAGAGCAGTTGCAGGACAGGCTGGGTCTCTTCTGCAAGTGTTTTACCCACCCACCAAGTGTAGATAAGGCTGGTAGCAGCATCCGTGTACTACTTTAGCAATCTGGAAAATTCACCTGTCATGATTCTGATATAAATGCAGACCACATAGAAACTTCCAAATACACTCCAGTTCCTTCAGAGGCTGTGAAGAGCAATTCTTACACTCTTCTTTCATTCTCTCCGCTGAGCTAATGTTGCAGGAATAATACAGAATGTGGCCAGAGTCCCATTTGGAGGCCAGGCTGCTTTGCATGAGCTTAGCATCTTTCCCAGTGCTCCCCTGAGCTGAAAAGCAAAGCACTGAAAAAATGTCATATTAAAACACCCTAGAGTAGATGAAATACAGACTGGCTGTTGATTCAGCTGCTAATCTGAAGCTCAGCCAGGTTGTCCAAAATGTATGAATCTTTCAGGCAATCTTAGATGAGTTTTCACACTAAGTCAGGCTGGATTCTTACCTTCGGTTGGAAATGAACACCGACTCAGAAATCTGACTTTGAGATTTGCTTAACTCCAAACTTCAAAGTAAAATCCTGGGTTTTACAACCATTCGCACAGCTGGAAAAGTTTGTGCAGCCCCCTGCTAGGCCAGTCCCAGGAGGTGCTCTTTGAGAGCAGAATATATCTTTGATCCTACATGAATTTGCTTGTTAATGGAAATAACGATGCTGAGAAGTCAAGAGAACTGAGTGTGCTTTTGGTTTTCATCCAGCTATCATCTGTAAATCCCCACAAGCCATCCCCAACGGGAAAGTCGTGGGCTCGGATTTCGGCTGGGGCTCCAGCGTGAGCTACGCCTGCCTGGAGGGGTATCAGCTCTCCCTGCCCGCCGTGCTGACCTGCGAGGGGAACGGGACTTGGAGCGGGGAAATTCCCCAGTGCTTTCGTGAGTGGGCTGTGTTACATCTTCACACGTGAATGGGGTGGAGGACTGTGATTAAAACCCAGTTGTTCGATGCTCTCTTCCCCACGTCGCTGGTCTCCACGTAGCTGATTTTAGTGTCAACTCTGCCTTGCCTGGCAATATCCTAGAGGGTACGGACGGACCTTTCTCAGTACGTGGGAAGCCAAACACCTGGTTGCTGTGCATCCTACCCCTAAGCCCAAGGGAAGTCTTACACTAACTGGAGTCAGTGGGAGTTTTGCGTGCCAGGAGAAAAGCACGATGGTGCTGAGAGTTCCTGTAGCCAAAAGTCTGAATGTTCTCCCCACCTCCAACAGCAGCCAAATTGCTGGGGGACTTGGTTTGCCACCTCTGTAATGGGGACGCAGTAGTGGCCATGGGGACGCAGTCAGTCACTCCACCGCTTGTAACAAAGACGTGAGGTCATGTTTGCAACAAGTCTGAAGACCTTGCATGTTCCTGTCCACCAGGCACCTTGAAAACTGTCTGTTTGTCCATGTGTCTCCCCAGTGATTGAGTTGTCTGCAGTCAGGGCTCCTGAAACTGCCAAAGGCCGTAGGAAAAAGAAAAAAAAAACCTTTGGCAAAGGGCACTATGTTGTTGCAGCAGAAGTTAGGAATGTCTGGTGAAGGCAGAGCTTTGGCTGGGTGGAAGCCTGTGTGCTTGATACAACAGCTAATGCAAAAAATCAGTTACACGTCTCATAATGATAAAGGCAGATCTGAGTTTCTTTTCTTGGCTGAATGGCTGGCAGCTGCACAATAGCCATTTTCATATTAAATCATACAAAGCCCTCGCTGTGTTCCTTGCACCTTTCCCTGGATTTTGTATAATTAGTGGGCTTTCCGTGTGACATGGAATCATATAGCAGTTTGACATCGTGCAATTAGAGATACATTTTAAAGCTAAGCATGCTGTTAGGGGAAAAAAGAAAAGGGGGGGGGGGGGGGAGGGGGGGGGGGGGAAGAAAAGATGGAGGAGGAGGTGGAAGTTAATTAACAGCAATTGACAAAATGAGAGAATTACAAGGAAGGTAGCCAGCAACGCCTTCTGCCACTACTAATTCCCTAGTCGATCACAGAGTTTGATGGCAGGGAGTGGTAAGGTTTGGGCCACTAATAGACCCATCTTTAGCTTATTAACGTTGCTTGATCTTGAGGCGGTTCATCGTAACCCACTTGTCTCTTTGCCTGTTGCAGCTGTGTTCTGCGGCGATCCGGGGATACCCGCCCAAGGCAGGCGGGAGGACAGAGGCTTCACGTACCGCTCGTCCGTCTCCTTCTCCTGCTTAGCCCCGCTTGTGCTGGTGGGATCAGCCCGGAGGTTCTGCCAGTCTGACGGGACGTGGAGCGGGACCCAGCCCAGCTGCATAGGTGAGGAGAGACTCCTCGGTCTTGCGTCTACAAGCAAAGAGCTTTGAGTTGTCACCTTGCTCTTAGTTTGTAGCAGAGTTGGTTTTTCTTTTCTGGGTTTGCAGAAATTAGCACATTGTTTCCCTGAAAATCAGAGTGTTTTCCTTTTGTATAGGGGTGATGCTTCTGGTTTGTGTGTACTAGCTGATGGTAAACAAGCCCTCTCCTTCTCTTGGTGTTCGCTGCTTAGATTCAGTGCCTGCCCCACCGTTCCCCCCCCATACGTAGTGCGTTCCAGGAGGGTGATCCCCTCCCCGTTACAGCTCCTCAGCGCTGTGCTGGCTGCTGGCGGGCAGGAGGGAGAAGTTCCTCTGCGGAACTTCCAGGACAACGTTTGTGGCCTGGGGCGTAAGGTTTGAGGGCTGCGAGAGCCTGCGGAGGGTAGCGCCGCGCAGAGGCCCCGCAGGCTGGTGCTGCCCGAGTGACTCCTGGGGCTGCGCCCGCCTCGTGCCCCGTACCGTGCTAACACGGCTGCGCCCCTGCCAACATCAAATCTGTTGTCTTTGCGCGGTGCTGGGCTCTGGGCTGCTCCCAGGCTTCCTCCGGCACCTCCAACCCAGCACGCCGCTCCGTGGAGATGCACGATACCGTTACCAGCGATGGGACTGAAAATGCGCGTTGACTGCGGAGAGCAGCCGTGGGCTGCTGTGGAGCGGAGCTCTTCTGCTCACGGACACTGCAGCAAAACCAAGTTCTGCCTAATGGGTGCGTGGGAGAGCTCTTATGTTCTCTGCTGCCCTTGAGGTATGTCCAGAATGGCAGAATAGCAACTCCTGGAAGTACGGAGGTGCTGTATACAGAGATCAGAATCCCACAGGCTGCTTGCCTAGTGTTGGGGTTCAGGCTGAAATTTCCACACATTCTTCAGGTGCCCGTTTTCTGGGGCTTCTAGAACCCTTTGAAACCTCTGGGAGGTGTATAATCATAATTAGTCACAGCACTCTTCGCCCATTTAAAACTCCGGCTACGTTCTTGAACTGTAGGGCTGCTGTGGGGTTACGCTGCCCGGGCTCTGGGCTGTTACCGTAACCGTCTGCCTGAACCGCCATCACCTCCTTACCTGGTCATCTGGAGCAGAAACAGATCTCGGGCTGTTCTCCACAGTTTTCAGCCGTTCTAGCCACATCTTAAATGCATCACCAATTACAGTAATGTAAAAATACCGATGGCCTGAACCTCCAAGTTTCCCATTGATGTCACCAGGAGCTTTCTCACGTACAAAGAGGTGGGAGCACCTGCCTCCTATTGTAAATACCGGCTTTAAATGCTTTATCGCTCTCTTGTGAACCCTTGTCCGGGATCCTGTCCTATGTACGTGGCACCCAGCCCTCCCGATACCGCTGTGCGTGCCGCTGGCAAAATGTACATGGAATTTGTCTCCCCAAAACAAACTATGAGAAGGGAGAAGATTGTGTGTCTACAAAACCCTGACCCGAAATGTCAGTTTCTGACAGAGGCAGATGAACTCCAAGTGTTGTGTTTATTCAGATCTCACCCATTTTTGAGACCTGTTAGATTGCCAGCACCACAGACCCCCCCAGATGCCGGCAGGAGACCCGGGCGCTGCCCTCCACCCTCTGCCATCCATCACCTGCTACCTCATCCAGTGGCGGGGCTCTTTATTTATTTATTTCAGGCACTGTGATTTATCTGGGGGCTTCCATGGAAACGGCATCAGTGATAAATGACAACAGCTCAGCGGAACCGAGTGATGGAAAATGAATTAGCTCGTGCGCCGCAGCCCCGAATTGGCCACATTTTGTATCCCTCGTTTAGTTACCGCAGCTCCAAGGACCTGGGGACGACACCAACAAGTGCATAATGTTTCAGCATGAAAAGACCAGTTAGATCATAAGGAATAAAGGCATAAAAATAAACCACCGTGCCGTTGGGTACGGAAGTTGTACTCTGCTGTCCTGTAGCTGCGGGCTATAGTGACGGGCGGCTTCTGGCCCGCTGGATTGTGGAGACTTTCCTGAGTTTATTTCTTGTCTTGCACAAGGCTGTTAATTGGAGTATTTCAAGGAAGCATAGAGAGGGATTTGCTGTGGGGCTTATGGTCCTTCTCGTGGCAGTGGTGTGCACGCTGAAGACGGAAGGCTGGGCATCCAGAGCAGACTCTGGTCTGGCCGCACTGAGCTCCTGCGACGCTCCAGCTCCCTGCTAACGCAGCCACCGCGGGCCAGGAGCGTCCCTGGGGCCAGCGTTGCAGCTCAGCTCAATCCTGTGAGCCCGAGGAGCCGGGAACCTGCCGCTGAGCTGCCTTTCAGGCCGAAGCTTCAGTTTCCTGTGCTCAGTTTGGGATGCTGATATTAACGTGATACATCTCCGCCTTAATCCCACTGATGCCCTGCCGCTGTCGACATGCTGGGGAAAAAGGAAAGCGATCGATGCCAGAAGAGTAGCAGGTGTTCCTACCGAATTGTGCGTATTCATCTTCTGATAAATGGAGAGCGAACGAGGCGTAAAGGGAGATTATGTATCTGAGATGCATTAAAACTTCCAGCCCCCATCTATCACTACGAAATAGCGAGGTTCCAAGGTGAGCTCGCGAGCGGCGGCCACGCTGAGCCCAGAAGGACGAAGGCGCTGACCCAGGGCGCAGGAGGGGACAGGACAGGGTCCCCGCAGCCCTCGCCGCGGGGCGGCCGGCGGAACGGGGGGCACAGCACTGGTGAGCCGGCTGCTTCCCTCATCGTGTATGGAAGAGGGGAAGGGAAGGCAGCCGTCCCTGGCACAGGATTTGTGTTCTTACCTTTTCTCCTGGGTGATGATTGCCTCGGTTAGTTTGCGTCGCAACAGTCAGGGGTTTAAGAAACAAAAAAATCCGTGTATTTTTCCGTGTTGCTCTGTACTCTTCCTGTAGCAAAATATTTCTGCCATGTTGCAAAGGCACGGGACCATCTTTCTGGGTGGAGAGCAGGGGCAGGCAGAGCTCGGACGTGTCTTCCGCAGCTGCTCCTTTAAAACGCTGTCTCTGTTCCCTTCCTTTAAGACCCCAGCCTCACGACGTGTGCGGACCCCGGCGTGCCTCTCTTCGGGATGCAGAACAACTCCCAGGGCTACCAGGTACCGTCACG
>NW_010538735.1:7975-8483 GCF_000687285.1 Phaethon lepturus
CCCCCGGCACTGTATGTGTTGGCCCGTGTCGGAGTCCTTACGTGGATTAAAGTGTCCTCCCGTGAGCAGGACACCCCGGCAGACTCCGTTAGACCGCAGAGTGCATTTGTACGGGATTAACTAGCAATGAGTTATTTATGATATTAATTACAGTGCTAATTAATACTTATTAGTGTAATTGGCATTCACATCGGAGACGTAACTTCTGTTCATTTTCATTGGCCCGTGTCGGAGTCCTTACGTGGATTAAAGTGTCCTCCCGTGAGCAGGACACCCCGGCAGACTCCGTTAGACCGCAGAGTGCATTTGTACGGGATTAACTAGCAATGAGTTATTTATGATATTAATTACAGTGCTAATTAATACTTATTAGTGTAATTGGCATTCACATCGGAGACGTAACTTCTGTTCATTTTCAGACCGAATTCTGTGGGTGGTTTTCCTAATCTCGGCTCCCGTGTGAAATTTGTGGAGAGGAGAGAAAAAAACCAAAGCAATTCCCCGGGGT
>NW_010538736.1:0-2442 GCF_000687285.1 Phaethon lepturus
CGTGCAAGAAAAATTCCTTTACCCAAATCACACCAGCCGTCTTGCACCTCCCAAGCCACAGCCCAGTGACAGAGCCTGCAGCTGCTCCACCAAAAATGGGCATTTTTGCACTTAAAGCAGCAGTTTTTTATTTTCCAGCCTGGGAAAGGGGCTGCTCTGAATGTGCCCCCCCCACTGGCCTTTTCCCCAGTGCTGATGTGCACCGCGCACAGTATATTCCGCTAAAATTTTGGACGAGTCTGGCTCGCATACGGGACTGGAGGACAAAATACGGAGCTGGAGGACAAAAAAAAATCAGGAGGGAAAAAAACCCGACAAATTATTGCCACCGTTCTGCTTTCCAGAAAAGGGACCTGTGTCCAGGGGAGGCTTGGTCCCAACCACCCATCACAAGGGGACTCGCCGCACCGTCACACCAAGAGTCACATCACAGGCACCATCAAGGTCTGGATGTTATTTTTTTGGAATAGCATCAACAAAAATAAAGAGGAACCTTAAGGCGTTTGGGCCGTAAAATGGCTCTTTTGATCCAAATCCAACTATTTTCAGTTTTGCCATCAGTGTGGCATCGGAACGTCTGATTTCGGGGACCCTGAGGAAGGTCCGTCCTCCGCTGCCCTGCTCAGCGGAACACCGGTTCTCAAATTCTTTTCATCAAAACCGAAGTGAACCAGGATGGGACTTGCACAGCACAGCCACAGACATCAAAGAAGGGGAAGAGAAAGCACTTGAAAAGCCACGGAGAGAGGAAACTTCAACAAGAAACTTGAAATAATGCGTGCCGGTAGGATGGCGAGATACAGAAATGATGCTCCAGAAGAAGCCAGCAAAGGAGAAAATGCTTGGAGCCACGGCAGCGGTGTTATACCAAGGAATAAAAAAGCTCAATTACTTCAAAAAATAATAATAAAAAAAATTAAAGAAGAGGAAGAAGCATAGGAAAAAAGAGATGGAGGTAGACGTTCAAGGAAGTCCTGCAGAACTAAAAGCTTATATAGATAGAGCTGCAGAATAACTCAATTGAAGAATAATGTCCAGGTAGCATTTCCCTGCTCATTGCAGGGGGGTTGGCTAAGATGACCTTTAAAGGTCCCTTCCAGCCCCAACCGTTCAACGGTTTTATGACTTTTGTTGTCCAGGGAGGATGCTGTTATGTGCATGGTAGAGCCCGCGGGACCACCGACGCGGAGCAGCCGAGCGGAGCCGCCGACGAAATGCGAGGGAGTGGCGGGGGATGCGGAGCGGTAACGCCGAGGTGTATAAAAAGATGGAAAAGGATCGGGCACTACAGAGGCACAAACAGCGGCGTAATAAATATGGTTTTGGTCATCGACCGCAGAGACCTTACGTGGTCCAGCTGTACCGAGACGGCGCAAGGGGAAAGAAGGAAAAAGGCAGAGAGCTGAAATTGGAGTGGGATTATACCAAAAATCCGGAACCCACGTGAAGACCCTATTTCAGCTACATCCAGGGAATAAACCAGGCTGAAGACTAAACCCCCATCGCCCGCTCAAAAGCCGAGTTTCTGACTGCATTATTTCAAAGCACAGGGGGTTTTTGGAGGGGATCCTTCCAGGTTTTCTGCTTTTCACAGTCTTGGAGGAATTGGGAAGTGCATAATATAAATTAAAAATAAAACAACTGAGAAATATGGGAAGTTTCAACAGTTTACCAACAAATTCCACCCCTTCAGCTGTTCAATTTTTTTACGATTTCAGCAGCAAAAAATTACCCTTGCTGGAACGGCCCGACTCCAGCAAGGAATTTGGTTCCAGCTGCTGTGTTAAAGGAATGATTAATAGATGTCTTTGTCCTGGCTGCATCTGCCTTTCACCAGAAGATCGACGTCAGCCGGGGCGTGCCACCCCAGTTCTGCCTTTGGTGCATTCCCACTCCGTCTCCTCACCTTCAAGGAGGTCTGCAGGAGTCGGATGGGCAGAAGCTAATGCACCGTCACCGTAAAAAGGGAAATAAACTCCGTAAAACCCGGCTCCCCCAGTGCAGAGTTAAGGAAGACAAAGAATTTGGAGCACAGAGAAATTGCAGAAGCTACAGAGCTCCTGCAAGGAGCCCAAGTTTCATTTTCTCGCCCGTTCTCCTGGGCACGGTGATTAATTATGAAGGCTGCAGGAAACAGGCGAGCGGAGGGGAGCCGCTTCCCCACCGAGCCCCAGCCCCGCGCGCCGCTCGTCCATCACCCGAACCACAGCCCAAACCGCGCATCCCCAGCTACAGCCTGCCAGCAAGCTGGGAACTCTGGCTGACCTTCAGCCGTGCCCACCAAAAAGAAGCATCAAATACAGGTTAATCTACTTCAATCTGAGGTTTTTTTGCCTCAAGGTATTTGCTAATAAAACACCAGAAGTTGAGAATCTTTCTACATAAAATCAAAGCAAGTAAAATAAAATAAAATAAAATAAAAATAAATGAAGGAAAAGAAAT
>NW_010538737.1:0-2361 GCF_000687285.1 Phaethon lepturus
TCTGCCGTTGCCTCGCAGAGAAAAAATTGATAATAAGACCTTGGGGTGAGCTCAAAGGTTAAACAAATTAAAAGAGAAGGCAAATAAGGAGAGCACACCCTTAACTGGCTGCGTTTGGAAAGCTGCCATGGATGAGGGTGCTGGACCACAGCTGATGGACGTGCGGAGCTGGTGATACTGCAGAACCTCCTCCCTTATCGCTCCTTCTGTGCTACCTCTCTGACCTGTCCGTGTACTTTCCTCTGCCCACCCCTTTTTTTGCAGTGTACCCCCCAGCCCATACCCCTAGAAAGCCCATTTCTCCTGAGCCAGTTCCCTGGGAAATCCTGCCCCTTGGACCATTCCCTTGGAAATGCTGGTGTCCCCTGCCCCATTCCCTAACAAACACTGGAACTCTCTGCTGTCCCAGCGTCAAACAGGACAGGCAACTGCTCCTGCACCTCCCGGCATCACCGACGGGTGAGAGCCTGAGCTGTGCCTTGCTTTGGGCTGTCTCCGAGTACAAAGCCTGTGGGACACATCCCCATGGGAGGTGTCCAGGCACAGCCTCTGACACTTCACCAAAGACCCAGCCATGCACGGACTCCTGGGATTCAGATGGGAGCTGGGATTTGGGGCTGTGACAGCAAAGCATGAGGACAGCTCATCCTGCCACCGGCAGCCCAGGATGGATGCCCAGAGAAAAAATGTTAGAAGAAACAGAGCATCAAAGGGTCCGGGGCACAGCCCCCTCTCAGACAGGAGCTCTGGGGTTGGTAGCTGGGGCTCAAAGCTGGGCCAGACCCACCAAGGTTCTCAGGGCCGTTTGGAACATCCTGCAGCCTGGCCAGCCACAGCAGAGCTGCTCGAACCCTCCCAGGGCAAGCTGTTTGGGGAGACTTACAATGCAGACTGCTTTTCTCTGTGGAAGTAACTTTAAAGAAAAAAAATCCTGGAAATAAGCTAGAAGGGAAGGGAATCAAAATTATGATTATTCCAGCTTCAAACCAGGGGATGTCACACTGGGAAAAGCAGTACCCGCTACTGACGGCAGAATCAGCCCCGACTCTTACAAAGCATTCAAAACGTCCCAGGAGAAGGGTTGTACAGGTGCACAAGGAGGACCAAGAGATGCAGTATGTATCAGAGGATGCTGCCATTAGGCACATCCAGATGACCATGGCCAGGAACTCCAGATGGCCATACGCATCCTCATCTTCTTCAGGGAGAGGGGCCGAGATGTATAGATCATGTATCATTTAAGCACTCTGACGCTGGCTGCCGCTGCTGCTTTTGATCTGTTTTCAGAAACGACTTCTCATTCTTTAAGCTAAGGTCATGGAAAGTCTTCTCTCTCTCGGTAAGCAGGCGGAAAGATGTCCTCAGCGCTACACCAAGCCGGGCGCCCGCTTCTGTCCGGGTTTCTGCTTAAAGCAGAGTCGAGTCCCCAGCTCGGTCCCTGTGCAGTTAGAAAGCTGTAGACTTTCTGCCTGACATTTTAACGGGAGTGTTTGCCGGTGCACACTTGTAAAGCGGGAGTCATGTCTTATCTCAGCTAGTTAGTGGAGTTAATAAAAGCCAAGTACGTTCCGAGTTCTTTGCTTGCCTGGATGTACTTTATGGCCTAGCCTGGCTCCCACCCTCACCCCCTGCTCTGGCCAGCCCCTGCTCTTCCCGCTGAAGCCCTGCTCTTGCGGATGGCCGGACGCCTGCGGGTGCTGAGCACAGCCCAGCCCGGCAGCGGCGCGCCATCCCGCTCCGCTCCCGGCACACAGGGCTCCCACCTCTGCCTTCCCCACTCTTCTCCAGGCCTCATCCAAACCCAGATGATGCTTCGTGTCCCCCTGCTTCCTCGCTTTCCAGGGACTTCCCACCTCCAGGCACTGCTGACCCATGCTGTGCCATCCATCATTTCGAGTGGTAGCAGGGGCACTCTGCCAACCACGGTGACGGAACAAATCGTGGCATCCTTGAGGCAGCAGCGGCCGTGTGGCGCTGCCAGGCGGGACGGGAGCGGCCACGCGGCCACGGGAGAAGCTGGTCTGTGCCCCCCGGAGAGCTGGCCCGGCTCCGGCACGTGCCCTGGGGAAGGACGTGTGACAGACAGAATCTTGCAGCCGTGCTTCCCGAAAATGGCCTGCTGGCCCCGGCAGCTGGGAGCTGGAGGGACGTCACTGCATGCGCTGCCATCTCGGGCACCATCCCCTCTCGGATGATTCAGGTCCCCATGACACTGTGGGCTCCAGGTACCAATTAACACTTACTAATACTGCATCTTTTAAACGCCACCGTGACTTCTCTCGTCTCCCTGCCTCCAGCCAGTGCTGGCCCATGCCAGGCTGGTGAGCCCAGCGGGGCCCACAGAGCCCCACGGCAGCCAGG
>NW_010538737.1:2619-3332 GCF_000687285.1 Phaethon lepturus
CAGAGCCCCACGGCAGCCAGGCCCCAGCAGGTCCCTGCTCCCCAGCACGTCTCTGGGGCGATGCTTCACCCTGGCCGCTCCCGCAGAGCTCCTTGTAGATCCAGACCAACCCAACCGGCCCAGCAGGAGCGGGGTTTCCCACTGCCGACGTAGCACCGTGGCTCAGGCGTCGCCGCCGCCGGTGGAAGAGAAGCCGGGTGGGTGTCGGAGGGCACCTGCTGCCAGCCCGGTGCCAGTGGGGTCCCCTCCTGCTGTCCTGTCCCCTCAGAACCCACAGACCCGAGATCGCAGATGGCTTGTGGAAGTGTGAAGACTCACCCTTCTCCTCCTCAGGTCCTGCGCTCTCTCCCCGGGCACAGGCGCTCTTTCTCCACCTGCCTGGCTACAAAACAAGGGGAAAATGAGGATACGCCCCAGCCACTGTGTGCCCGGCCCTGACCCGGGTCTGCGGGGATGGACACGGGTGGGGGGAGGCTGGTGCACCCCCTGCCTGCTCTCCAGCTTTGATTCGCTTTCGAAAAAATTAATTTATTAGTTGCTTTTGGAGTCTGGATCCAGCGAGGGCTTTCTGAGGGGGCACTGCCCAGAAAAGGAGGAGTAATTTGATTCTAAGCCGCTGGTGCTTCGTGCCGTGGGGTGCGCCAGAGCCGTGGGCTGCGCCGGCAGGGTCGGCGTGGCAGAGGGCCCCAGCCCGAGGCCACCCCGGTGCCTGA
>NW_010538738.1:0-1159 GCF_000687285.1 Phaethon lepturus
TCCTGGAGGCTTCGTTGCATGCAGAGCTCCGTTGATCCCTTGATGAAAGGAGTAGCCTGTGCAGACCCGCTCTTGTGCATGGAGCTATCGGATCTGCTCCTTGCAGACCCAGGGCCAAGCTCATTTTCTGGTTTTGTGCATTTAAGATAACCATTTAAGAGGTCTGAAGCGGCTTGCCTCCTCCTGAGAGCCTTTCTGATGCGGGAATGTGTCTCAGCATAGCAAGCAAGCGTTTTTCATGCCTTATTCTGCTGGGCAGGAGTTGGGGGAACGATGTCCTGCTGGGTGCATGGACCTCCCTCATCCCCACGTAGCGGGTAAGAAATCCAGCTGCGAAGCTTCTCCTCTGTGGAGCCTGTTCTTCTCCACAGCTGCCTGAGAAATGGATGACCTCAGGGCAGAGCCTCAGGGCACCTGGTTACCAATGGGATCCTGTCCCCAGCTGGTCCTCACCTCCAAGCATCTCGTTAGCAGCTCCCCTGCCTCGCTCTTGGTAAAGATTAACCCGCCCGAGCGCCCAGGTTTCCAGCAGAAGACCAGAAGACCAGCAACAGGAACAGCTATGCCGGTGAGGTGGTGGCACTCATCTGCAACGGCGTCTTAAATGGCTTTGGCTTAGCGAGACCCGAATCAGTGTCAGGGCGGAGAGCTGGCTCTGCACTGCAGCAGCCTCACAGCAAGACCTGAAAAAAAAAGGGTTTTTTTGCTCCCTGGGGGAACGGCGCTCATGTCTGTAATTTAGCAACCCCGTAAATCCCCCAGATCACGTAGACGTGGGGTGATGCATGGGTGGAGTTCAACAGCTTTAGCATGGAGGGATGAGGGGTGTGACTGACCCCAAGCAGTCCCGCTGTGAAGGTGAGCACAAACACCTCGAGCAAGCCCCACGCTGCTGCTTTTTGGTGGGTTGTTTGTATTGTCCTGCCCTTTGGTCACTGGTGATGTCCACCGAAGCTCTAGATGCTTTCTCATACCCTACGGGGCAGGACTTCTGCGCTCCAGGTCCCCTCCCAGCGGGCTGGGGTGGCAGAAGGTCTCGTAAAGCTTTGGTCTCCTCGCAGCCAGGCTGCAAAGGGAAAAAAAAAAAACTGTTTGCCAGAGCTGAAAAAAAACCTGTTTGCCAGAGCTGGAAAAAAATCCCTCTCCCTGTTTGCTGGCG
>NW_010538739.1:0-8322 GCF_000687285.1 Phaethon lepturus
ATCCCACTCCCGCGGCTCCGGCGGGGGAAGGTGGTGGGGGGCGAGGACTGGGGAGGGGTGAAGGAGAGAAAATGGCCTCCGGTGGTGGCGCGCGGCGCCGAGGGAGAGCCTGATGGAGGGGGAGCGCGGCTCCTCGGCAGACCCGAGAGAGAGTGTCCTCCGGAGGAGGACGACGTGAGTCGAGGGAATTTTCGGGACGTATAAACTTGGTAAAAAGAGAAGGGGACAGCAGCAGGAAAAAAAAAAAAAAGCTTCGTCAGGGGTCCTGGTTTGGTCAAGAGGAGCCCAGTTTACACGTCCGTGTTCAGCAGTCTGGTTTTCTTCCGCAGACTTTTGCCACAGGTTGTACAGAGCAACTTCCCTGACATTCCTTACAGAGACGGGTTTCCAACCCTTTGACACAAGGGTAAAATAGGCTCTGGTGACTATAACTTATACTTAATTCCTTCAGTAGTCCTTGGTATATTAAATGGTACCAGAGATCATTACAAGTCATTTAAAATTAAAATAAAGGTAGCGGCTTCATAAAGTATGACTAAAAGCTGTAGGTGAACAGATGGGCTTTAGTCAGACTGATCGGAAATAAGAACACTAGAAAAAGATGAAGACGTTAATTGTCAAGAAATGAGCACACCTCTCTACAAATAATTAGTATTGGTAATAGACTAATTACCTTATGTAGACGAAGAATATTTTAGTTAGTGACAGTACATGGGAGGAGTCTGATCAGAAATGGGGTTCCTGGCTACAGAGATCCAGTCTGAAGCATCAGCATCCATAACAGCCTGCAGCAGGAAACTCCACAGCCTCCTTATCCCAGGGATAGGTACCTCCTTGTACTTGTCTTGCCACCGCCACCACCCTTTACTGTCAGTCTTTGTGCATTGTTTTGTTCTTTATTTACTTGTGATTGCTTATGTTGGAGAACTTAAGTAAAATATTTTAATCTATCCACTGCGAGAGGTCCAAATTTCTCTGAATCCTTGTAATTCTCATTGCATGTAGGGGCACACAGGCCCCAGACCAGATGCTGGTTCGTGCCATGAGACTCAAACACATCCTTTGTTGTATAACCTGACCCAGATGGAGTGTCCTACCATCCTATGGCTCCTGCCCAATTATGCAAGGTGACACATCATCTGCACTTACATCTGTGACCTGGTGCAGATGGCATCACTCTCTAGCACATGGAAGAAGCTCCTTCCAGCCCATGTCCTTTTTTCACTTTTAATCTGATCACCTTAGCACAAGGCATTCCTAGAGACTCGGCAATGGCCTTCATCTATCATCAGTATTAGCAGAGTGGAAATAGACACCACATATTTGCTGATGTGGAAATAATTTGAAGGCATTTTGCCCCCAAACTTCAGAAGTTGTCAAGTGAAAAATTCATGATGACTTGAAAATTTTGAAGATAAGTTATTTTAAATACCAGCTATGACATGCTGTTTTGATTGCCTTCTACTTTGTTAAACTTGAGTGGTCACATTTAAAAGCTTTTCCAATAACAAGAGTAGAAACAGTTTTGTTTTACAGGGAGCATGGGTCTGCCAAGTATTACATTACAGCCTGTTCTAAATCCACAGTGTTCAGGAAAATGCCATAGAAAGGAAGGTGATGAACTTGCTACGTATAGCGGTGGGGGCCAGTCCATGGTATATGGACTTGGAGAATATGAAGAGAAAGAAAAAAAATTTTATGCTTGGGAAATGCAGAGATACTCTGGCACCCTGAGATGGCAGAAGTATGATTAATACTGTGTGGATGGGGGAATGTGTGTGCAAACTCTGGCTGAGACATTTCGAGAAATATGAGCTAACTGAAGCTTAACCTTAAGTCCTAGTCAAAAATCACGTTAATTTTTAGGGGCACTGGATTTATGCCTCTCTCTGAATAAACACTGAGTTGATTAAAACCTGTAGCAAAGCATTGGGGTTCACAGGCTCAGGGACTCGGGCTCTAAGACTTGCTACAGAATCCTCTCCAATATTTCTGAAATGGATTTTTTTCTTTCTGTAACAAAGGAACTTCGCTCAGCACAGGGAGGGCAATGTCCAGCTGTTACCAATGCACACGATTGTATAACTCACTTGGGCTTGATCACTCCCAAAGAGTGTGACCCTCCAGCAGCAGGAGGTATTGCTCAGTCCCCGTTGTTCCTGAGTTACAGTCAGCAGCCTCCATCAGCACCCCACAACTCCCAGTCCCGTGAACTTCTCATAAACACACCACACCTATGTGTGCTGATGGATTATTGGGTATGTGGGTGCCTCCCACCAGTGGCAATAGTGAGGGATTTTATTCATAATTGGTTTTTTTTTTTAAATCACACTGAAAATACGTGTGATAGCATCCCCGCTTGCATCATGTAAGTCTCATCCCACTGCATCAAGAGAGAACTGAAGAAGAGGGAAGAAACTCACGTCCCTAAAATCACAAATTGTGAAACATTAGGGAAAAATAAACTGATTCTGATTGTTTCACTGAAAAACTATTTCTCCCTCTTCTGCTTTTCACAAGGCTTCTTTTACCTCTTTGCTTTTCAGGCTGCAAGATCGAGGTGTTCAGCAATAGAGAAGAGGATGGTGTAAAGGATACAGAGTCTAGCATATCACGATTCAATGCAACAGAGAGACAGGGTCAATTATTAAACCATCTGCTTTCTGCAGCCTGCAGGGTTTGCAGCATTTTGTAAGGAAAGCTGTTTGAAAAGCTATTTTCTGTCCTGCAACGTTAAACGAACATACTTTCTTTTGTATTTTTTGTCATACTTGTAGTGGAAAGCATCAGGCAAACATCCATGGCTCAGTGTCTGTAGAGTTTCTACTCCTTCCACATCAATTACCTGATCCCACAGGATCTTAATTCCAACCTGTGTAAAAATGGTATTAAGTTATATATTAATACAGCTATTACTACTACAGCAAGAATGAGGTAGGAAGCTATATCACTACTGCTAAATATTTTTCCTTGTTAAACACTAGCTCAGCAATGCTGTGCTATGAAGTCCTATCTACAGGAGGAAAATGTAGGGTTTAGAAAGATTGTACCTGGTTACTCAGAGTCAGCCTAAAAGTGCAGCTACACAAATTGAAGTAAAAAGCAGTCATGAAGCTTAACACCCATTGGCAATGATTCACATTTTTGTTTACACTTCAAAATTCCTCTTTGCCTTAAATTTTCTGGGGACATGTGTTTCTATGTGTTTTTAAGAAGACAATTTCTCACTTTCATCTTCTCCTACCCAGAACACAGCTAGTCAAGTAAAGGCTGTAACTTAGCAAACCTCTCAAGTATATAAAGGGATTAGGTAAGGGTGTTATTATTGGCTTTGTCATCACTGAAAATAATGCATTTTTATTACACTGGAACATCCTATTTCTAAGATCTTACAAGACAAAGGAGTAATTTCTATGATGATGCAGCCAGGAGAATTTAAATTCAAATGGCAAGTATAGGTCAGGATGCAACGATAGTCATACTGAATTAAAAGCTCATGAATCATCTCCAGTGTGGCTTAATCGGTGTCAAAACATCTTTTTTTTTTTTTTTTTTTTTAATGTGAGGACAGGGTAGTTGTTTTCCGTGTAGAAATCCCAGAGAAAAACAAGGGATCATCAAAAATCCATTTTACCTTTTCTGGTGGTGGGGGAGACTTTAAAGTGCTCTGAAAGGGCCATCCAGTTTTTTGGCCACTGACTTTCATTTCACAACAGATGTAAGATTCCACTTTCTCCATTTTACATAACCCAATGGATTATTAGCAGACAGGAAGGAGAAAGAGAACAAATGCAAAAACACCTCATCTAAGTAGCTACATGCATATTCCCAGTACAATCAAGTATGACAGGCCCAACTCAATTCCTATTTCTTTTCTTTAGTAGTGAATTTTAGAGATAAAACACAATGGCTCCTCACATATATTGGATTAGAAGAAGGCAAGTGATTTTCTTCAGGTCCTCAAAGCCCCTTGAATATATATTTTTAAAAATTATTAATAAAAATTAGTAGTTTTAATCTATGAAAGTTTCTAAAGACTTTAGTCACGGAGCAGCAGCAAATCAAGATCCTAAGGACAGATATAAAAAAAATTACAATTTCCATTCAAAAAAAACCCATGTGGTATAAGGCAGAGTCTTTAAATGATAGCACAGCCCTTCACCACCACTTGCAGACACAGGAAATTAAAGAGCTAAAATTGAAGCTGACGGGCAGAGCTAAGCATAGCGCTGCCTGCAGCATGTTATTTCCTCAGTGCCTACGGACCCATGAAGCCTGCAGTCTGTTCATCTATAGATCTGTTGCCAGCTTACAGACTGACAACCTAAAGCTACTTGGATGCTGCAGACCCCAAAAGGCAGAGATCTGTGAGTAGACTGTCGGCGAGGCTGGTTACCAGGAGCAGCCTGGCAGCTCGGGCAGAGCGCTCAGCACGGCGGAGCAGTGGAAATTAGCTGCCATCGAGCTCCTCGCTCGTGCGACTGGGCTGTCACTGCGTCCTTGCTGCTGCGGCGTCTGGGCCACTTCTGTCATGGAAGTGAGACCGTGCAGAAATTGTTGGCCATTCAGTAGAATCATCTGAAAAAGGGAAACTGATTTCCCCCTTCCTGCGATATCCTCTGCCTGTCACTGTCAAAGAAAACACTTTGCTGGAGCCCAACTCGTGCCATTGCTTCCAAAGCCACGTCCAAGAGCAGCCTGGCTGCAGGGGATGGGCAGGGAAGGGATCGCAGCTATCTTGCCCTAACGCCCGGCATGGAGGTAAGCCACGCTGCTGTCACTGCTGGGCAGGGCTTACATGCCTGTCCTCAGTGCAGGGGACAGCGGTGAACCCAACAGCAGTGAGGGGAAGGGGAAAGAGGCGGCCATCATCAAATGGACACACAATGTGTTAAACTTAGCTCGTAGCTGGAGTCAACACACTCACAAGATGACTGCCTAAATCTAGCATCTAGAGTAAAATTAATACATTTTTGCTTATATTTCATTTTATACCTCCAGCAAGATTCAAAAGAGTTACAGAAAGGCACTTTTACATTTGTTCAAAAATAGAAAATACAACTTTCCTCAAAAAGGAGAAACCTTTTCTGGAGAATGAACTGGGCTCATGGAAGAGGCTGTTCTCAGAAGTATCTGATATAAAGGGCCTTCCACCATGAAATGAGTTGTTAAATAAATATCCATCAAAATAAGAAGAATTTTTCTTAAGTTACTTAGCTCTAGAGTTTAAAAGAAAAGCAGAAGATAAAGTGGTGGTGTTCTACCAGGGATATCTGTTCAGCTATGAAGGATGATCAGGAACAATGTCTCCCAAAAGCTAAACTTCTCCTGATGGTTATTCTGAAAAATGGAGGAATTTAGTCTGGCCTGAAACCAAGACACAGTTTCTCCACCAACTCCATGAGATTTCCTGCCAGTTAATAGCAAAGCATACATAATGAGCGTTGAAAAGCCTGGGACACAGTTCTCTGGAATCCTTCAGATCCCAGGGTCATGCAAACACCCCGAAACAGCCCTAAAACTTCCACTGCAAGTCCTTGGGTCCGGTGGATTTTAAGCAGGTCAAAGTATGGGTGAAAACTTAGGGATGTTTATACGTTCTCTGTGGGAATCGCACTGGTTACAAGTCAGTTAAAATATCCATTCTATTTTTTAATTTGATGTCATAATTTTTTATGTTTGGTCAGTGGAAACTTTGTATTATTGTAGCTTTTAATTAGTCATACAGATGCATGTTACATTTCTTTGTAAGCCTAACCTGTTTTATGTGATCTTGCAGGTATGAGTTCCTCTTCTTTTGTTGATGTTGAAACTCATTACTTCATGCACTGTTTGGAACTGAGAAACTACAGTTTTTCTCCATTTCCAGGGAGGACCACTGCATAGTACAGGAGCTCCACTCTTCTGTGCTCACTTTCCAGCAATCAAAATGAAGCAGTTGCATTATGCAACTGTTGTGAAATGAGAAAGGCATCAAAAACCTATATTTGGGAGGAAGAATTGTGGCGCTATCAGCAAATGAAAGGTACAGAGAACATGGTCTTGGCTTCTACTGGGGAAGAAGAAGAAATATATCATCCCAAGACTGAAAACATGACATGCAATAGGCAGGCAGATGTCTTCATTATGAAGAGTTCATACAGACCACACACCAAGAACAGGCTATAGAAAACAGATGCAGAACATTGACCTGGAGTTTGAAATCTTAAATAAGTGCACCCTGGAATTCAAGGTCTGAATCAGGAAGATTAAATAAAACAGTCTAAAAAGCTGTACTGTGCTCTTGTCTTATTTTTGACTGTATTCTTGTTTGTTTGTTGTTTTCTTTCTCTGTGTTGACATGGTGGTTGCTCAGACCTCAAGATGATACCACGTACTGCAGAGTGCTGGAGAATTGGCAGACTCAACTGGGCATGGAAAGAGAGCCTTCTGAAGGCAATCACTTCAGGCATGGTTGACTCAGGAGTTGAGGTTGTGCAAACCCCCTGAAATACCAGATTATTTTAAAAAGAACTCACAGGAGGAGGGAGAAGGTGCTGCATCCTGAATAATTTATGTGATTCTCCCTGATACCCTCACATTTCACATGCCTGTAGCGTCAGATCTTAATTTAGCATCAACGCTGTACAGACAGGGCATTGGCAGAGAGGTACTGCTCTGGAGAGCAGATTGAAGCACCTAGTTTCAGAGCCTCCCTCGCCCCACCTGTTTATAAGTAGATGCAAAAGAAGAAAATGGTGTTAGCAGGCATTCCCTCCACTGCTGCGAAGAATCACTTAGAGCGGCTGCTACAAGTGAAGCTCCTTCTAGCCTCCAGCTCCAGGACTTCTCCCATGATGCCCACCTGACATTTTCTCCTTGTCCTATAGATCTCAATTTAGACAGCCCTGAACATTTTCTGTACTTTTAGAAAAACTAGCTTAAAAATAAACTAGCTTGTTACCACCTGAGATAAAATGGGGGGAAGGAGAGGAGCCACTTGGAGTGGAATTTTGGTGCTGGGTATTGCCTGGATCCTCGTGTCTTCCCCAGTGGACTGGGGCTGCCACTTGCTCCAGCAGCATCTTCTCAGAACCTTGGAGGAGTCTCTGGGACAGTCCTGTGATAAGACTCGCTGAGATAAAGCTGCCATGCACCTCTTTCTTGAATCTTAGCAGTTCTCTCTCCGAGTCCCACTAAAGACCATTATTATTATTTATTAAAAAAAAAAAAAAAAAAAAGACCATAATGACCCATCAAGGCTCAGAAAATTCTGGATGTTTGGGCAAAACTCACAGGAGGAGGATGAAAGGCTTACTCTGCATCTGGACAGCAGGCAGTCAGAAGTAATGAGCCAACACAACAGAATGGCGGGGCAAGGATCACCAGCTCAAATGCAAGGCACACCACCATGGAGAAAGTGAGTACAGGACTGCTTGGTTCCTTCAATAGTTAGGCTGCAGGGGGCTAGGAGAGACAATTTTAGAGAGAGAGAAACACCGTATGCAAGCAGATGGAATTGGCAGCTATTTTGCACAGATCACTTTTGAGAACATTTTAATTGCCTCGTTCTAAAGCAATGTATTTCCTCCTCCTCCTTTTTTCCGTACGGTACATCATGCAGCCCTTCCAGCTCCCGCGTGAGTGAGCGTAGGGGGTATTGCTCATTCCTAGCCATATGCTTCTGTCAGATGTTTATTTGCACGAGTTGACAAATCGTTCTGAGCTTTCGAAAAGCTACGGGAGGCATTGCTGTTCTCCACTCCTAGCTCGCTCCTGCAGCCGCAGCCTGTGCTGCAGTCAGGGAGCAGGCAGCTTCCAGGCAGGCAGGCAGGGAGAAGGAACAAGACCCCCAGGCCAGGCAGATAGATGTGGGCTGTGGAGCAGCACCTTTACACTGCAAAGGGAAATGCTCTGGAAGTGAAGTGACCCCTCAGTAGTTACAGGAGCGCCAGTCACTCTAGAGGGGAAGATGTTCCCTTCTGAGAAGGAAAAGCTAGTGAGGAAAAGGAGAATGGTGAAACTGAAAGTCTGGCATCTCTGCTACTGCCCCTCCCTTTAGCACTATCAAAGGATTTTTAAACCTCTGCAATTAAGACAGTGTATCCTCTTAGTACCATTATCCTTAACCACAGCGAGGCAAATGAACCTTAAAGGTAATGCTTCAGTTTTCTCCATTTTTTTTAAAGACTAAAGGCCCTATATAAATGTGCTTTTAATGTCCATGTTACTTACTGGCAAGTTTGGATGCCCACAAGACCTTAAAACAAAGAAATCCTGTGCCACAAGCCGAAGAATAAAAGAAGCACTCCTCAGGGAGAAGCCAGATGAAAAGAAGAGCGG
>NW_010538739.1:8353-16276 GCF_000687285.1 Phaethon lepturus
ATATCACAGAATGAGATGTTCCCTTGGGTGTGTATTCTTGGTACCAGCTCTGATGGTTTCTCTGGGCAGGTATGCTTGCCTACTGAAACTAATCTTGGTAGCTCTTAATTAATCAGAGACTGGTCTTGCTCACCACCATCACTGTGAAAAGGAGGCAGAGAAAATTTACTTTTCAGTGCAGAATTTCTACTCCTCCCAAGGGAAACCACAAGTTTCTGCTTTTCTTTGTTGTGAAGAGCAAATGGAGGCTCCAGTATCTTAAGGGAGTTGGGAGGGGGTGGGGGTGGAAAGTGGAATAGATCCCTCTGACAGTCTGGCCATCGCGGCATCCATACGTTAGAGTATTGCTAGTTATTCTTGAAACCCGGTAAAGCAGTTCTTTTCTAGCAACGTGTGATTTGCTTGATGTTACGTCCAGCCTTTGGGAGATTCAGTTTTCTACAAAGATGTCGGTTATGCTAAGGGCTTGGTCTTTGCAACACCTCAGGAGAAGGTAATCCATGTTGCACTCTTCTTAAACTGTCCCTTCATTTCCTTTGCTTTCCATGTCTCCGTTATTTTCAACTGCTTTATCTTCTTTGCTTACAAGTGCTGCACTTCTCTAATCTTGGAAAAATTGCCCTTCCTCCCACTCTACCTTTCTGACATTCAGTAAATTAGCTGGTGCTGCCCTGACAACAAAATTGATCATATCTCCTCAAGCTGTCTCCATAGGTCTCAGGCAAGCTGTCTGTTCGTGGGACCTTGTCTCCTCTGACAGCTCGCTTCCTGGTTGTGCTCCAGTACATTTCAACAGCGACTGCTAAGTTAAAGGAGACATTTCTGGTGCTGTTTTACCTGATTGTTCTGCCACTTCCGTGAACATTTCCTTCTCTGGCTGTCAGTGATTGCTCTCTTTTTACCCTGTCTGCTTGGCAGACTGCTCGGACCTGATGGATCTCAAGCTTTGCAACTTTCTGTTTGTTTTTTTCAGCCAGCATCGGTATTTCCCCTGTCTTGTTACGTTTTCTCACTGGAGCCCTCTCGCCCTCTAACTTCACCTCGCAGCTCTGTGCTGCTGACTGCCAAATTCATCTCTCTTTATCCCATCTCCACAGCCCTGGATAGCTTTGTACCTCCAGCCATTTGCTTAACATCTTCTCATCTGTTTCTCCCACAAAACTGGGTTAAAAGATCCTTACTTTTTACATCCAGGTGTGATAGCTAAAACGCAAATGGTAATTCAGCTTTTACACTCCTTGCCCCCAGTGTAAGCAGCTCAACTGAGTCAGGCAACAGATTGCATAACCAAATGTTGTAACTTATTGCTTATTTTTCTAATTAGGCCAGTGGAGAACGATTGCTTCTTATATTTTCCAACACCATTTGAAGCTGTTAACTGGTCCACAAAGGAGGTGGGTATCTGGCTGCAAACCTGGGGTAAGGGTAGAAGAGCAGCCATTCCTAACATTCAGCTCTTCGGCCAAACCAGCACTTTGAGAAGGCTTTAAAAGGTATTATTATTATCGTCATCTAGATACTCTTACCCAGTAGGATGTAGGAAAAATGGTTAAGCAGACTACCAAAATACCTGCTAATTAGCCTTAGCTTCCTCCTGTATCAACCTATGAGTCGAATATAGTCTGAAATCATTTGGCTTGGGAGGCCTGTAAAACATCATTAACTGTTTTATTAACTGCCTTGCCCTAGCAGAGCACTTTCTGAACTGTAGGGATATATTTGTCCTTTCAGGGAGAGGTGCTCTGTAGTTACATTTCTGCAGACAGCAGGAATCCAATACTAACGTCAAGTCAGAAGCTCAGACTAAAATGAGGGACACTCGAGCGGAGCACAAGGAGAACAAAGTCTACACTTGCCCAAATGTAGACCAGAGATCAAGCAGATTTTCTCAGCCCAGAGGAAGTAGGCTCAACTCCTGCAAGCAAAGGTTGAAAAAGTCTTTTGATTTGGAGTTATAAAAAGGAGCCATGGCCAGAAAGGCTCTGTCTCCCCACCCCCTGTGGAGCAATACATCCTCTAATCCCACAGAAGGAAAAGAAGAAAAGAAGAAAAAAACAAATCAACAACCCCCCCACACACACACACTTTACTAGTGATTTTTATAGGAAGCAGCCTGGGCTTTTATCTTTGCTGGGGGAACCCTGTGGTTCACGACTATACAGCTGTCAGTCCCCTTTCCAGAGAGAGATCTGTAATCTCATTTATTCTCAACTTCTGGAGAGCATAATTCTCTTCTACACATCTTTTGGTAACACTGAGAAGCACCTGTTGAGTAAGAGGAAAAAAAACCCAGTGCAGACAGGCTAACTCAAGGAAACCGGAGACACCCTCACCCAGTGGAGAGGCAACCATTAGCAGGTCTGTGCTGATGCCCCAGCCTGGTTCAGTACCTCTTGCCCTCGGCACCAGTGAGTCCTTTCTTCTGAATGGACTGCAGCTCACTCAGAATTTCAGTTTGTAATCAGCTTAGCAGTACTCTGCCTGCTCCACAAAAACAGTAATTTTCATCCGTAGCCACATCGCAAATTCCTTGCCACTAGCTGTGCAGCTATCAGCTTCTTCGTGCCGTAAATAGCTCCCATGCGTCACGTTTGAGCGGCTCCCCTGCTCCCAGATGACATTCCCAGCCCCCAGAAATCTGAATATTCCTGCACGGCTCCTCAGTTCAGGAAATCTAGAAAGAACATGCTGGTTTACTACTTATTTCTCTGCAAGTTTTGATTTGTGGATCTTCTGCGGATAGAAAAAACAGGAGAAAACCCAGGCGTACACAACACTTGAATTCTGAACAATACATGACTGTGCTTTTTAAGTGGTTCACGGGCACATTTGTCACCGTGAGGTTAAGTCCCCAGGATAGTTGTTGCCTTGCGTAAGAGGAGCCTAGATAATTTGGCCGTAGACTTAGAAAGGTGGCTCTAATTTCGACTAAAAATACATTTGCATTCCTCCTGCCTTATTCTTAACCAGGCAGCTTCCCTCTCACAGAGGCACAACCCTTGTGCTCTCCCTTCTGCCTCAGCCAGACTTTCTTTACTCACCACTTCTCCTAAACAGGACACAACCCTGTGTGCCTCTTTCCCAGCTCCCACTTTCAAGGCCCATTTTTCTCCCAGATGAAAGTGATACAGATTTAAGCCGCCCAAAACCCTCCAAAACTTACTTACAGTTTTCATCAAATCACATCTAATAGGGGTTCTTCTGTCCATCCTGTACCTCTGAGCTAAGCCATCACAACATAAATACTTTCTTCTACAAAAATACTCCACAGTCAACAAATGCCAACATGAAAACGCCTTATCCCAGAGTGTCCACTTGCTTACACACCAAAGACCTGCTATCCCTGCGAAAGCCAAAACACTCCAATGCTTGGTGCAAACCTAAAAATCAACTGTGCGGTGCAATTCTGTTGATGTGAGTTAAAACAGAATTGGGTTTGAAAGTTGCTAACGTGCTAGTGAGTAACTGCCGTTCTCACAGGGGGAAGATCAGGTGCCGAAGGTGAGGGTACTCGGCAGTACCAAAGCTGCTGGTTTCACTTCCTTACCCCTTTGGGTGCTGAAAGAGACACAGATTTAGGACTGGGTTTGCCACCCTAAAATCTCAGCCCCTGGGCATGGCTAGCTGAAGCCTGCAGATGACCTGGAGGCGTAGTTCGGATGTACGCCAAGCTCTCCCCGGTATGGCTGTCCCATCCTCCCAAGGCTGTGCAGCGACAGAGCTGCCCAGTAAGTGCTTTGTAGGGGAAATTGAGAAGTGTTGTCTCCTCCAATTACCGTGCACTGCAAATGAGAATGTAAACACATTATCTGGCAATTAACAGCAGAGTGAAAGTTAACACCAGTCCATTTTTTTCCCATCCTAACATAATCTTGCATATTTTTCAATCTGTGTGCCAGAAACCATCAAAGCGAAAGTTTGGTGAACTGTCATTGCTGTTAAAGAAAAAATTAGTAAAAGGCAAGATAGACACGACCTTCTTCATGTTTCATATCTCCTAGGCAGAGCCACTGGGGGTCAATTCTTTCCTTTAAATTTAAAAGCAAAGCAAAGCAAACCAACCACCTCACTTTTCCCAGTGTTTGGGTTAGAAGAACTAACGTAATTTGTACAAGCTGGCTTAATGCATTTGTTAAAAAAATATGAAATTTTCTTACAGTTCTTTTGCCCTCTCAGTAATTAACAGATCCAAGTAATTTTAACTGGATATGTTTTTTTGTCTTGGGCTTATTTTTTTCTATTGCGCAGCCAGCTCGCAGTCGGCTGTTGATTCATTCAAAGCCCTTGAGTATCTTTGCAAGCTTCTAACAAGAAAATGTGTTTCTCCACTAATAATTCCTGAATAAGATAATTTGGATTATTAAATGTTCTCCAAGCCCACTTTCCTATGGTTTATGAGCTCTTGCTAGCTTCAGTCATCTGGAGAAAAATGATTGAGGCGCATAAGACTCCAGTAAACAGTTACAACAAGCCACAGAAGTGATATTATTGAGAGTTCAGTATTTTGAGACTAGCAATTATACAAATTTTACCCTAAAATGTTTCTGTAAATTATAAATTAAGTCCATTGGGATTTTTTAAGAATGAAAATGTGTTTCCTGGAGAAAACATTAGTGGCACTGAAAGGGCTGTGTGTTGACTCTGGGGGCCCATTTTGCTGAAAGCAAAGATGGGGAGGTGACCAGCTGGCTCAGACGTTGAAAAGGCTTAGAAAATCCTATTCTTATGTTGCTTATTTTGGCATTAACTTCCTGGCTTGAAAAGTCCTGGTGTGATCCGGAACCTTTTCTCACTAGCCAGCCGTGACCGCAGGCGGTTTCCATTTTGCAACTTATTGGCAGCATTTGTAAAAACTGTTAATGTCTGAGAGTACAGCTGCTCATACCTTGAGTCGAGTGCCGTAGTCACTGAAGAGTCTCATGAGAGCATCATGTATAATATGCCAAGGCGTTATGAGTACATATCTATAAACCCAACATGCGCACTTCATCTTGTTTTTCTTCTGCTGTAAAGTCAGTTTTCATCTGCATCATTCAATACATAATTATTATTTTTAACGTGTGCATTTCTTTAGTTATCATTGTGTACCAGCTTTTTGCTTGCACATTACATTTCATATTAGTTGTCCTCTGTGTTTGATACATCATTTTAGGAATACAATTATTTTCTGCTGGCGTCTCCACCACTTTGAGTCAGATAATGAAATTTAGCCTTTAAACCATTACAACAGGAGACAATTTATGAAACAGTAAACAAGAAACCCTCCCTCCCCCCCAAGAATTGACTAAGATAAGAACAAAAGGAGTAATCATGGGTGATAATTGCATTGTCTCATTCCATTTTCTTCTGAAATCTTATTACAGCTGTCCCAAGAAAACATCCATTATACAATCCAAGTAATGAAAGAGTAATTCTAAAAGCTAATTGTCTATAAAAATCTAGAGTTGATCCTTTACTCCTTGGAAATAAGGAGGTAATTTCACTGGTGTGCAAATTCATGGAGATTGTCACTGGAATATTAAATCCAGGTTCAGAGTACCAACTTCTCTCTCATAAGCTGTTGGAAGAATAAAAATACATTCAATATTGCGGCAAGAGCATTCCAACACAGAGATGGCTTCTCATTCTTTATGGATCTATAGATATATAGATAGAGAGAAAAACGCATGTAAGATCCAATGGCTAAAAACTGATGAAAGATTCCATGGTCTGGGGCAGGAGAATTAGACAAGCTGATCATCCTGGCACTTTCAAGCCTTAAAATCTATTAAACTGATACACCATTAGGAAAACAATATCTATGTATTGATTGATTCTTGATATCTTCAAGAATTCCTTCCAAGACACAGGAAACTAGAATGAGAAAAGGAAGCAAGTAGTTACATACAAGTAATTTTTTGTTGCTCCGTTGATCATCTTTCATGCCACAGTAGTTACCCCAAATTGCAGTAGTGAGGTTGTTCCAGAGGGTCTGACTGAAGACCAGACCTGGAAATAGGCTCTTCACCCAGCAAGCCTTGTCTTCCAGCTCCTGCAAAGACAGCAAAAGGAAGTGAGAAGAAACATTGCTGTTCACCAAGGGAAACGAGGGTACCAAAGATAGGGTCTGAAATGCTTTCTGACTGAAATTTAACCCTGTGAAAGAAAATGCATCAAATCTGCTTGGCAGTGGCTGAAAAAAGTGTTAGGAAAGGAATGTGAAACAATATTTTAAATTAGCCATCATTTTTTTCACAGCTTCTTTTGCAGAAGGAAATCACTGGGAGACTAAATTTGTACTCCAGCCCACCACTTACCACTGCCTCTCCTACCCCCATAGCCCCAAGTTGATGGTACAGCAGAAGGAGTCCGTCAGCCAAAATGCATTGGGAATTCAGCTGACATCAACGTATCTCTGCTGAGAGGCATCACATGAATGTCTTGATGCAACTCAGCAGTAAGTGTCATGTTTAACAGTGACGTTTCTATGTAGACAATGTTTAATAGACCAAAAAAAAATACACAGGCGCAAAGTACCACATACATGCATTTTATAACAGAAAGAACCAGCCATGCCCATCTCATGAAAAAGCGAAAAAACAATCCTGAATTCAGTTATTACAGACATCCTAGTAGACAAGTGCCACAATTATTCATCTTTACAACTAAAACTATGGACTGATAAATATAATCCCTTTAGACTAAAATTCAACTCTGCTTGGTGCTAAGGTAGAAGAAGAGGTTCCATAAATGTAGATGTATGTGAGAAAATGGTATCTAGGAATTTACCTTACTTGAAGATAGATCACTATGTTTATGCAAATCATTGTATATAAAATAGAAGTTACAGATTATTATTTTTTCCCCAGGGAAAAAAAAAATAGAAAACAGATGCAATAATTCATTTCTCAGTGATTTAGAGAAATGCTTCTACTGCCCGGGTAAGATAACACAACCATAAGTCTCTCAAGTGCAGTCACGGTGTGAACAGTACAAAAGATAGAGAGATAACTGAAAATAACTGAAGGGTTGTTGAACTGGTAAAGTGTTATGTATGGTTTTAAAAAAAGAAACAAAACACCACCTGATTGTCTTTTACTTTCACTGGAGTACCCTGAGGATAAAGGCAAGTGATCTTTTCATGCAAGAGAGTAGCACGGCTCCTCATAGCCTGAAGAGTTGAACAACAGTCTTACTCACAAAAATGACAAGAAAAGGTAATCCCAAGTTTTGATCCAAATTTGTTTTGAGCAGGCATAGGATTTTGATTTTGTGCCTTTAAAAACTGGCAGTTTAGCAAAAATGTCAAGCTTCATAATTTCCCACTGGGTAGAAAAATACTGCTGCTGATCTCTCAGGTGAAACTGAGCAAAAATCCTTCTCTCATACAAACAGTAAGTATTTTTTTTTCTCCCTGTGTTATATAATAAGAAATCAGGTGCATTCTTCACTTTTCATTGTAAGCCAAACTGCAATATGACATTGAGAAATAGCGATTCCTCATTTCAACCACTGATTTTAAGAGTTCCCCTCAATATATATCTTGGTTATAGGATTGAACATTAATGTATAAGAAAGGCTCAATACAGATTAATTCATTTGCAGATTCAGGTACACAAAATCCCTGGACTCATCCCTCAGGCCAGGCTGTTGATAAATGAATAAAACTGGCTCATTCGTCCTGGACTTTTCAGGTTGTACCACACAAACGGATGAAATGAAGCCCAGAACGAATGGACATGTCCTACAACCACTGTCCCTTACAGCTCAAAGCCAAGGTCTTCGAAAGCAGTGCAACCATCAGCTGGTAACTGCTCCCAACAAGCAGCAGAGGGACACGTGTCAGATTTGAATGACACAGGGGGGTCATAGTGGGGCAGAAAGCCCGAGTGGAGTCTTCAGAGCGTATTGTAGACACCCGTCTACAAGAAAGGCCAGAAGGAG
>NW_010538740.1:0-630 GCF_000687285.1 Phaethon lepturus
ACGGAGCTGCCACCGAATGTGCAAGCAAGCAGGAGTCAAGCACAGAGCTGAGGCACTTCAGTTGACACCATCCATCCTCCAGTGCCAAAATCTCACACACACCCCCCAGCTCTGTCCTACCCACGTGCAAAATCCCGGCTCAGGCAGAGCATCCAGCCAGCATGGAGGAGATGTCCCCCTCCGCACCCTCGGTGCTCGCGCATCCTCGCTTGCGATGTGCCACGGGGACGGGGCGGTGCAGGGTGGCCTCGTGCCATTGCACGGGGACTTTAGGACGGGCAATTCATCCGTTGCCAACCTCAGCCCGGCGCCCACAGCAGGTCATTGCTGCGGAATATGGGTCCAGCGGTCATAAACCCTGCAGCCGCCTGCTTGGAGGCAAGCAGCAGCAAACAGCCTGGGATGTCTTCCAAGGCTAAACACTCGCTCGCACGCAGACACACGGAAAACGGGCTGTCAGAGCTCCAGCTGGGGACACCTGGTTGGGCAGCTCACGTGCACAGCCACGGTTTTCCCTCCTCAAATGTCACTTCTTCCTGCAGAGGGAGAAGCCCGGCTGAGGCGGGGGCAGCTGCTGGCACCCACCTCTCGGTGGGCTCCCTGCAGGCTCTGCTTTTGCTTTCGCTGCAG
>NW_010538740.1:922-1172 GCF_000687285.1 Phaethon lepturus
CCGCGCTGCCGCGACCACATGGAGATCTCGTCCGGCAGCTACACCTGCCGACGGTTTTTTTCGGACAAGGGGCTGATCTCCTGCTCTTTTTTCATGACTGCAAGTTTCCAGTCCCAGGGACGGCTGCGGAAGAAGGGCTGTCACCCGCCTCCTGGCCTGGAGCGTCCCCAGCACTTTGCCATCCCCCTTCCCGACCCCTGCACCGGGGATGGGTCGGGGATGGCACAACCCTGCCCGCGGCAAAGGCTTT
>NW_010538741.1:0-7256 GCF_000687285.1 Phaethon lepturus
AGAGAAGGCTCCAGGGAGACTTTATAGGAGCTTTCCAGTACTTGTAGGGGCCCTACAGGAAATATGGGGAGGTGCTATCAGGGAGTGTAGTAGTAGCACAAGTGGTAAGAGTTTTAAACTGAAAGAGGGTAGATTTAAATTAGATATTAGGAAGAAATTATTTACTGTGTGCAGGTTTTGAGACACTGGAACAGGTTGCCCAGACAAGTTATGGATCCCTCCTCCTTTGGAATTATTGAAGGCCAGGCTGGATGAGGCTTTGAACGACCTGATCTAGTGGAAGGTATCCCTGTCTATAGCAGAGGGGCTGGAACTAGATGATCTTTAAGGTCCCTTCCAACCCAAGCTATTCTATGATCATCTGAAGGGATCATTAGAAAGACTACAAACTTCCCCAAGACTTTGTACTGGACAGACCCTTGGTCATTTTGTGCTTCTCAGCTCTTCATCTGCCACGAAGGAATAATGCCTTTGTTCCACCCTGTTTCATTTGCCATTTGAAGTCTATAAACCCCTTGGTTGTAATAGCAGCTTCTTGTAAAGAAGTGCCAAGAGCAACAGAAAGCTGGTCTCACAAAACACTTGTAAGTTGCCACCCTTTACCCTGTCCTGATAATTGCGGCAAAAGTCTGAACATTCAAAGTGTCTCTGGTTGGTAGAGAGGGGATTGGTCTCCTCAGTAAAAGTGGGAGTTGTTTGCAAGAGAGATTTTCACTTGTAGACATCCCACACTTGCAGCCCCTTACACCTGCCAGTTCATCATGATGATGACACCTGGAATAATTTTCTGGCAGATCTTCCTCATGCATAGCAGCTACAAGGACTTTTGTTTTTTCCAAATGGGAAAAAAAAAGGAAAAATAGCTACTCTGAAAGAGGGAGACAGATCTTTGACAACGTCTCTGATCTGCCCCCGTGATGCTTCATCCTGTCTCTGCAACCTTCCTCATGGAGCAGAACCTTGCACTTGCCTCTGTCTGCCCAGAGGATGAGGAACAGCAGTGTCTAATGCTGTTTCTCATTTTCTTGTAGCTCGCAGGCTGTGAAAGAGCTCTGGCTGTATATGTTCAGGTAAGCCCTGCCTGGGAATTAAATCTGTAGTTTAAGCAATCTCTGCTGAACATTCAGCCTGGCTTGTGCTATGACCATTGAAGAGTTTGAGATTTGAATGTAAAAGCTTGACCCATACCTCATTTCCCTCTGGAAAGGAGTACTCTCTTCATGGACTCAGTGAGTGGAGTCAAAAAGCAGTGCTGGGCAAAAGCAGACTCCTCCCACTGTAATCTACATTGAGCTAGAGCAACAGCTAGATCCCAACCCAATGAAAGCACAGTCTGCCTCTCCATCCAAATTTGCTTCTGTCTCTGAGGCAAGGTCCACTTGTCACAAGGCTTTTCTTCACCAGTATAACTCTTCTTCCACCCCTGCCTGCATACCCTGTAGGATCTCCTGGCTATATTGTATGCAGGAGGACCATAATCTGAGGGGTCTTCGAACTAGTTGCTGGTGAGAAAATGTGCCAGGAGCTGAAGGAGGCCCTCAACAAAGCAGAGGATGGTGACGTCCAAAGCCAACCTATATACCTACTGGCAGAGACCTTGAAGATGAGTTCTTTGATTTCCAGTTGTGACAGATCCTTGCAGGCTCACTTCAGGAACAGGATCTGGCCTACCTGGGACTTCCAGCTAAAGGCCGAAGGAAGACAAACTGCCTGTTTCAGAGGTAGAGAAGTTTGGCATTTTTGTTTTCTGTCTTCTTTTCTCTTCCTCTTGTACTGCATCTGATTTGTCATGTGCCTTTGGAAAACTTACTTTATTTTCTTCCTCTGCATCCTTCTCAGGGAGGCTCACTGAGTGAATAGTGACAAGAAGAGCAGAAGGCAGAGAAGAGATCAGTCTTGTTAGCAGGCTAATGCTAGCTTACCTGGCATGTACCCCAGAATCTCCCTCCCCTGTCAGTGTTGATGGGTATCTGGGAGAGCAGGTAGCGGAATCCAGCCTGCTTCCTTGTAAGCCAGAGTCATAGGGATGCTCCCTCTGGACTCAGAAGCAGTGCTCGAAGCCTCATCTGCAGCTCTTGGCATTGCAGGACTTCCTCTGAAGCATGTCCTCAAAAATTGTGTTAGTTGACTTCTATGAGAAAGGGGTGCTAGCTTTGGAGAAGCCAAGCAAGCAGGGAAATAAGGAGGACTGAATGAGTAAGCTTTGCAAGCAGTCCCACTGTTACGGAGTGACTGCTAGAGCACTACGGCTTCCCTGCAGGTTGTCAGCCTCATTTAAAAGTCCATAATTTCTATGAGGTAGCTCTTGCTTCTGTGTCGTTGGATTTGGAGAGAAAGTGGCATAGGAAAGCATTTCTCTGGTCAGAACACTTCTTTAAGGCTTTTGAGATTGCTTCACAAAATGACTCACATAAGAAGGGGAGAGAGGTTGCAGTAGTCTTAGTGAAGGTAGTCACTCTGCTGTGGATCAGGCATGGAAATGAGAAACACCACCATGTTTCATAATTGAAAAGCAACAGACTTGAAAGCTGACTTAGAATACTTTAGAAGCCACACAACACAACTGCAAGCTTTCATGTGCCTTAGGAAAGCCTCCAGTGAAAATATATAGGATTTATTAATGTTGTTGATCTACTCAATCACATGCAATTCTGCAGTGCTGATCTGTTTGTTGGTCCATATCTTAAAATGCTCTGAGGATTTTTGAATGGCACTTCTGCTAAGTCACGGAGAAAAGTACACATTTTTCTTTTTATAAAGGTAGCATAATTTCTGTGAGTTTAATGGAAATGTACTTCTATAAAGAAGTAGCAGCCACTGAACTGATGCACTGGTGTCGTACTACATTTGTGTTCCCCTGGGTTGGCTGACAATTTCCTAGAGCAAATCTCTTTCTCCTCAAACACAAGCCAAAGCTCTTCAATCAGCAGGATGAATTCCATTAATCTTGCATTGGGCCAAATATGTTAAGCTCAGTCAAGGACAGCTCCCACTGTAAGTGCTGATGAAGACAAACAACAAGGTACACTGAATTTATCAACCAGCTGCACTGTTTTGGGCCAGTCAGAGCATTTCTGTTGAGAGGTATCTTGCTATCTCCTCTCTTGAACCCTTGTGGAGGAATTTCATGTGAAAAGAGGCACATGGCTGCAGAAGTCAGGAATGGAAAAGTCTGTTTGATACTTTTTCATCCCATTGTGGTTTTATGTGTGCATGTGAAGGTCCTGATAGAGTTTCTGATTAACAACTAAACGGAGATAGTTCAGAAGGTGTTTGATTGACTTTTCAGTCTATCACACCAGCACACATGGACAGCTCCACAGGTGAGTGGATGAACTGAGGATCACCACAGAGCCAGGCTGCTGGTCTGTATTCTTGAATTTGTTACTGAGGTGAATATGTGAAAATGCAGACAGCTTCTTGAGTGCTCAAAACATTAACACATAGGTCAGAACATGGATGTGAGCAGACATAGAGCCCAGGTCACTGGTCTGCCTCTCCCTGGTTGCCCCCAGTGCAGATTTGATGGTATACAGTCATGGTATGAAGGAACCCATCAGAGAGGCTAAAGCTCACAGAAACTCTGGATTTCTTCTAGAAGTCATGGAAGAAGAGTTAGCCCACCTGCAGGCAGATAGGAACTGCGTCATGCAGAATTTGCTGAGGTGCAGTACCAGGAAAATCATAGAAGGCAATCCTGATGGGAGAGGTAGAAGGAGGTATAAGTCCCTAAGAGCAAAACAGTCCTGTCTTATTGCTTGCCAGAAGAGATACGATCATTTCCAGCACTCGTAAGCAAGACCTGAAATAGTCTGATTAGACTAAAAAGGCCCTGTTGAATTTGACACTCCTCAGAGCAGCCTGGTGTCTTCCTGCTGCATTCTCCAGTTGGCCACCACACCCCACCACAGAGAAGGCATGTTCCTCCCAGGACCCTGTGTGGTCAAACACCTGATCAAGAGAACAAACATGACAGAATTTTCCATTTCTATGTAGTGCCATCAAATACCTGTTAGTCAGGTAGCTGAGCCATTTTTCTTTCAACACCTCTTACATGAATCCTCACAGTGGCAAGAAAGGCACCCTTGTCTTTTAACACAGGAAGTCCTGAATATACACATATACCTATCAATTTCCAAATATTAAATGCATTTTATTCACAGCACCCATGAATAGTAAGAATGGACAAGACTATTATTCTTCATTCATCAGCCTTATATATTTGTTCTTTTAATCTTTTCTTGTATGGAATGGGATAGAAAAATGAGAGTGCTGAAACATTCAGATCGTTCTGGACCAACACCACCTCACCCCACGGTTAACCATCTGCTTTATCTGCAATTCCAATAAGACAATGTGCCACTAGATCTGTACATGCCAAGATAGCGAAGATGACCTTAGTTTTATCAGTCACAAGATGATTGCTTTGCAGACTTACCAAAAAGAAAAAGAGGATTCCCTTTTGTTCTCTTGGGGCTTAGTACTACATGTGACTCCATGACTTTAGACAAATCCATCTCTTCTGTCTAATTTTGTCTAGGTGAAAATAAATCAATAAAAGGAAACTGAGATGTGACTTATTAAGAACTGCAAATGTTTCCAATTCTTTAGTGGAACATGATATGTCAGTTTGAAGCATTACTCATTACTGAAAGGGTATTTGGTTATATATTTACAGAAGACTTGCCTAAGAAAGGGAATGGCTGTGGGTCATCAACCAAATGCTGACTTGTGGTTTTTTTAAATTATCCAAAACAGAAGAGGTTGACTGCAAAATTTTTTTTTTCCCCCACTTCTACTTTGTAATTTATTTACTGGATAACTTAGAAAGTTTTGAATTACTATACTCATGTAGACTATAAGACAATTTCTTCTCTAAATTTTTTTGTAAAATAATGAGTACGCATTTTGCATTAACTCAGAAATCCTGGCTAATGAAAAGTCCAGATGCCGTTAGAAAAGAATCCGAAGCAGGTAAGTCACCTGTGATTTTCATGTCCTATTAAAGATGCTGTACAGGAAAGTTGCACTGGCACTCACCTGATACTATGTGAACTAGAAATACATATGCATATACATAGCATACCTACAGAAGAGAAAGAAATCATTTTTAGTAATATTTAGAAAGATGAGCTCCTGATTACATTACAATTTCAAGTTTAAAAACAGGAATGATAGTTTATTTGTGGCCCTGCACTAGGCCTCATGACCATAGCCTTTCAGCAGAGAACCGGTGGGAGCAAAGAGGAAGGTGCAGAAGTGGGAACACTTTGCCCGGTAGAGAGAATAGTGAAGGGGACTCTCTTTCTCCATAAAGACTTCACAGCTGTATCACACCCCTCTTCTCCTGGTCACTACCTTTGCACTTGGCCACTGAGCCTTGAGTCAGAGAGCGTCCATTAGAGTCAGCATTGCTAGGGAACTGTTAATTCCCTGGGGATGTCCATGGGCAGTGTTGCATGCAGTGGGATGGGAGGGCTCATGCATGGTTTGGAGCCAAA
Organism: Phaethon lepturus; assembly: GCF_000687285.1. NCBI lineage: Eukaryota > Metazoa > Chordata > Aves > Phaethontiformes > Phaethontidae > Phaethon > Phaethon lepturus. Next base: position 5,502 of record NW_010538741.1, read on the forward strand.
CTGAAGCCCTTGCTTATGGGTTTGGACCAATTCATCCCTCCCGACCTATGGCTTCCTTTGGTCTCGGGCTGGAGGTGTGCACTGAGCCACAGCTGCTTCTGCATGAGCAGCTTTCCATCTGTCTGCCAAAGAAACCAGAAATCCTGGTCCAGAAACATCAGCCAAAACCCTTCCAGGATGCAATACAGTCTACAAGGAAGGTTTATGCCTACACACCCCTGCAGGGGACAGAGCCAGGCTTTGCCCGCCCCAGAGAAGTCTCCACTTGCCAGTGAGAGGAACTAGGCATCTTTATATTTTCCATTTCAGACCATCATGCTACAAATGACACCAACATAACTTCAGCTCTCAGAAATACATGTTAATTACAAATCACCAGCCTGTGCTCCCTGCAATATCAAAGGGGAGGAAGAAGTACCTCCAGGTGGTGGTAGACACCTTTGTTATGGCCCTTTTGGACTGCACCCAGCCAGTCAGCTTTTGCATTGGAGTGATCCCATAGGGATGATTTGGGGAGAGAATGGGAAGAGTGAGAATGAAGAGTCCTCTGGCCTGCAGTTCATGTAGGAAACAGGCACTTTTCAAAGCACCACTATAGCCAGAGCTCAAAAAAGCTTCTCCTTTGGCAATGTTCTTCTGCACCGTGACCTTGTGGTTACCAGAGCATGAGTTGGAAATAACTCCAGAGTGCTGCTCTGTCACACACTTCAGTCCTGTGCATTCAGGTACAAACCAGGACCTAGAGGGAATTGGGACACTTGAGTACAGGCTAGTTCTTCGGTCTTCTTCCTAGCCCCCAACATTTCCTTCTACATGGAGAGAGCCATAAAGCCCCTCCAGCACCAGTGCATGGGTGCCCCAGCTCTGCAAGCTGCACAGGGAGCTGCTGCCCTGTGTGCTCCTCTTGGTATGGCGGGTCTTTCCTAGACACCCCAGGAGAGGCCTGATCCCAGGGCAGTGCTGCCTGGGGACAGAATCAGATACAATTTCATCAGGGATATTAATGAGATTTTCTGTGTGGGATCATAGCTTTGTGCAGGGAGTGTAGGGAGCTCTGGGGATGGAGGGGCATGGTTTCCCTCAGTAATATGGGAGATAGAGGAAGAGGAGGGCAGCAGGCTGGATAGAGGATCACCCTGGCATGTGACCTCTGGACCAGACTCATCCTTCAGACCTAGTCATGGGAGTGTCCTCCATTTTTCCCATTGAAAGCCCTGAAGCAGGCATTGCTGAGAGCTGTTTCCAGGATCCTCTGCTTCTGGGGCAGGTGCTGGCTGAGCCTCAGTGCCCAGGCGCAGGGACCTGTCTCACAGGGCAAGAGGATTCAGCATCTGCAGGGATTAACAGAGCCTTTCCCTTCCTCCCCCAATCTGTCTCCAAAGTCCATTCTTCCTTCAAAAAACAGGTCCTCCAGTGGACTCAAAGGGACCAGACCTGGGGAAGCGGGGTGGCAGAAAACACCCTCAACACTCAGCCTGCCTCTGCCCTGTTCCTGCATTGCAACAGACCTGGGCTGCTGTGCGACCCTTTGGAGCTGGTGATAAGAGCTACGCCCACAGTCAAAGCAGACGTTCAGGCTCAGGCTGAAAGTGCAGTTTCTGAGGTTCAAGTTTTATACTGACTTTCAGGTTTTCATGTTTGCAATGAAGTTTGATAAGTTCCTTTTTCTTTCCTGGGCAACTTCCCTTCCCTTCCCTTCCCTTCCCTTCCCTTCCCTTCCCTTCCCTTCCCTTCCCTTCCCTTCCCTTCCCTTCC
>NW_010538741.1:7387-21962 GCF_000687285.1 Phaethon lepturus
TGTCCCTCCCTCTCCTCCCCTCCCCTCCCCTTCCCTTCCCTTCCCTTCTCTTTTCTCTTCTGCCTGCCTGCTTCCCTCCTTGCCTTCCTGCCTTCCTTGCCTGCCTGCCTGCTGCCTTTCCTTCCCACCCACCAACCCATCCACTACTGATTTCTTTATTTCAGGTCTCTGACTACAAAGGTGTCCCCTCAACCCTGCCCAGACATCCCAGGGCTGTATCTGACCCTGGGTCCCCTTACCACATCTGATCTTGATCCCACCCACAAGGTGACATCTCAGCCTGGGCTCAGTTTGTCCCTATCCCCAGGGTAGCTGCCAGCCAGCTGCCTGGGGCTGGGGCTGCCCCAGCTGGCCTCAATCTACCCTGCTCCCTGGTGGAACAGTGAGATGGTCCTGGTTGCCAGGTCCTGCCCTGCCACCCTCAGGTGACCCCCCAACACATTCAGGCCCCAGCAGTCCCCAGCCCCTGCAGTGCCCTGGTAAAGGACTAAGAAAAGCATCTCTGCATAGGAAAGCATTTAAATCTGTGCCTGAAAACTTTTCTAAATTAAAGTAGGTGTCCAGGTGTGTAATAGCACTTGTTCTTGCACAGGCAAGCTTTCAGCAACATGAGGTGATGAAGGAGCAAGACATAAGCCTTTATTTAGCAAATAGTTCCACCTGAGATTCACCAGTCTTCAAAGGCTATAGGGCATGTTATTTAGTGTTAGCAAATGTGACTATAGGTCTTTTTTAAATAACAGGCCTGCTGCAAATTATTAAACCAAGGAAACCGAGACATTGGCTGTCCTTGACTTCACACACCAATCAATCCTCTGGCATGGAAACAATAGTCTCAATCTTAAAGTTCAGTTATTTGATGTCTGAGTAATTAAAAAACTATAAACAAAACATTAAACCGTACCAAAGACACTAATACCAAATTTTTTTCAAGAAAATGGCATTCTGAGCTGAATCTGGTAAGCAGTTAATTTGAATTTTTCAGTGTTATAAGGATTTCATCAAGTATCTGAAGTATGACCTGGGAATGAAGGAAATCCTCGAAGCTCTTGGATTTTCTGTTTTCCATTTTCCTAGATTCATTCAAGTTCCGAGCAAATAAATACTCAGATTGAAGCCAGTGTAACAGCGCTGCTCATCAGTGAACTATTGTCAGGAGAAGGGGCAACTCATCAGAGACATGGTTTGTTCATTGAGGGGATGACTCATTTACTTCAATCTACTAGCACAGATGTTTTAGCATACCTGTCATCCCTTAGGTAATCCATCTACCTGAAGGCCTTATCTGCCTGAACCTTCATTTCTGTGATTTGTGATTTTTCTGAAAATACGCTTGGAAGCAAAACCCCATTAAAAAGAAATATATAAAATGTCTGCATCCCCAGAGAAGTAATTTCTCAAATGTGTTGTTTTCATGGGCATTTATTATGAATGGCCATGATAAAATTACATAGACAGTGGACACTAGCATACTAATAGCAAAGTGTGAGGACGTGATAGTAGGGTTTTGTTTATTTTTATTAAGATAAAGTTTCATCTCAAGTCAGTAATTATTTAAACAAGGCTAGTGCTGCCTGATTTTCATTCCCTCAACTCATAAAAGATTTCAAGTGTTTTATTATAATGTAGTTATAAATCTAACTACAGGTAGTGAAATGAAAGGTGCTCTGACTGAGCGGAGCTTTAATACTATAACAAAATTGGAAACAAGATAGCTAATCTAAGTTTTTTCCCTGACAATGTGACTGTGGATGATACACAGTGATGCCTCATGGAGACAACAAAGCCTTCATTGGACTGAATATGAGGGAACCCCATGTAATTGCACAATTTGCCACAAGCACCTCTAAACTTGGAAAGAAGGGACTCAGATATTTGACAAAATCTGTTTTTCCAATATTTTTGGGAAGTCATATGTTTTAATGAGTACAGAATTTCAAGTTTTATTTATTTGAAACAGCCTGACTTTGACCAAATTCATTTATCTCTCATTTCTCAGTTAAAATGATGGCAAGAAAACTTGTCTACTTGGTGAGATGCTTTGAAACTGGATGTAAAACCCCAGTTCTTGTGGGGCTCAGTTAGAATCCAACGCAGAGCACTAAAAGCAGGATTCTTCTTTCCTTGTAATGTTCCTGGAGGTTCCAGAAGCCCTGTGGGAAATCTGAGTAAGGACTTCAAGATGTTTTCTTGTTCACAGGATTTCAAAGCCCAGCTTTTTTGAGCTTCATTCCTTCAAAGAAGCACAAAGGCTTATCTTTCTACGAGGTCAAGGCCTGTGCAGCATGCATGCACACATACCAAACCTTTCATTAAAAAGCATATCAATATCTGTTTTTGGAAGAAAGCTGCACATGTATACACATGCACACACGTGCAAGTCTCTGTTGCCATTCACATCAGTGCAAGCACTATGTAGAAATGCAGCTGAAGTTTTTCAACCACATATTTTAGTAATTTGTTAAACCATTCTGACGCATTCTTCCATTCAAAACCATCAGCAATTGCTTCACAGATACCAAAACTATTTTTAAAATTTCTTATTATTAACTATTAAATTTATTATTGCTAAAAATTATTATTACTATTTAAAGCTCAGGATTCTCCTTAGCAAAAATTGATTTTTGAACTTTGGATACCTGGAAAGAATCTGATTTTTCAGCAAATCCAAAGTACTTCCTTTAGGATGACTAATGAGTTTCTGGATGCAGCCAGTCAATTTTTTTTCTCCTAAAGTATTACTTAGCTCATTGAAGATCCCAATTCTACGCTATTAGAATTTCCAGCATAGAAGGACTTGAAAAAATAAATTAAGAATAGGATCTCTTGCACCAAGGTATTCTTTGCTGGAGAAATACACTAAGATATTTTAACAATCCAGCAAAGAAATTTGATTAATTCACTTGTTCATAGTCCAGCTTAAGCAGCCCAAGAAGCAGAAACTTTCACAGAAGTACATAAAGACCAGAATAAGCAGTCCAAGGTGCAAAAGCTTTGTATTTCACAAAGGTACATAAATTCCAGTTATCCTAAGAAACACTAGCACATTTTAAGACATGGGTAACCAGAGCTATCAATGTATACACAACAAGGTATGATGAAACACCTAGAGATACAGAAAAAAACTTGTCAGAAGTCAGTAACAGAGCTAATAATGGAAATCTGGATTCATCTACAGTAAAAACTTTTGCCTGGTAGACCAAGTAGTTCATACTTTCCTTGAGCTTAGGGTGTGCAAGAAGGTCATAGATAAGAAATATTTTTCCTATAAAAGAAAAGATAGGAAGCTAAATATAAACATCGTTATGAAAACAGATGTCTCTCCAAGAAGGCAACATGGTCTATATTAGCATGACCAGACAAATAATTGGAGGTTCTCCAGAAGGCTTATCAAAAATATTAAGCAAATCATGACAGCCTTCTCACTTTCAGTACTTCATTTTAAGTAGGTCATGTTTTTACAACCTTTCACTTCAGTCCAACATAAAAATATTCTTCATAAGGTACTGTGGGATAAGAGCTCCAATTTTTCCCCTCAGTTCATTTTCATTATTTTTTTAATTATTATTATTATTTCTAGCAGGGCCTTCCTATCTATATGTTAAAATGAGAGATTATTTGCAGGGATGATATTTACCATATGCTCACATAGTAGTTCTCAGCTGTAAAGTTGTATTTTGCAATAATTAGCTGCCTATGCATAATTTTTTCTTTTATCTATCTTAATTGACATTATGTTGACCAAATTGGTTTATACTAGGAAAGGAGAAAAATATATCTGAAACTGTTCCCCGACACAGGGAATAATCTTTTGTGTTCTTGAGGTTTGTGAAGTTCAAAATCAAAATAGCTAAGATAAAACGTTTATTCTGACATTCTCAACTGTGAATTAAATACTAAATCATTTCCAACACGCAAACTATGTTTTCTTCTTTCCCTTTCTACAGGATTAATTATAAACTTGTACAAAAATGCATCATTTTTCACATTTTACATGTCAAGGCATTTTACAGGCCTTCCAAAGTGTGCCAGTATTCAAAATACACTGGCCTTCAGATAGCACACACACAAATCAGAGCTGAAAGGCTGAGAGAGATGAGCAGACAGAAGCAGCATGACAGAGGGTGGTAGAGGGGAACAGGGAAGGAAATGGAAGGAAAAGTGGAAAACATCCTCTTATAGTGCCCAGATACAGGGATAAAACAAAACCTGCTCGTGAATCAGTTGTTCAAAACACAAACATACCAATAGCAGATGATCCAAGTGCTATACCCGTCTAAATGACGTAGTTAAAAGAGGAAGTCTATTCTGCAAAATACAAAGAAATAAATTGAACCAAAGAAGAAGAAAGCTTGTTCAATCACTACGAATACTAACAATTAGCTTTTATTTTACTGAGTTAAAGTCTTTATACATTTTTGTATTACTAGGACCTGTGTATTGAAGCAGAATTTAGACATACTCGTGCTAGTTGTAGAAGCAGTATTTTGGGTTCTCAAAACAATTTTAACATAGCAGTTTGGGATTCAGTGTGAAATAACTTAATCTGTTAAAAATCCTTTGCAGTCACAACTGCCGCAAATCTAAACAAACCCATTTATTTTCTATCCACAAGCTGAAAGAAAAAGTGTGCCTAGCACTTTCTTAAAAAAATAAAAATAAAAAATTAAATTTCACATTAATCTTTTGTATGTTCACAACTAGGTACCTTGTTCACAGCTCACTTGGGAATCTCCTCACTACTTTGCAGTCAATATAGATGCACTGCTGGAACACTGGTAATTTTTAGTGAGCTCACTGGCTTTCATGCAATCATCTTCTCTACTGCTATATTTTAATTTATAATGGACATCTCAACTGATACAAAAAATATTAAATCAAAACCAGATGATAGCATACTGTCTCTACCAATAGGCACTGAAAAATACAGACAGACACACGTACGAACACTAACACCCATGCTGTAGACATCTGTAGGTTTCAGTCCTGAAACACATATCATAAGCAGGCTTACACTTGGTGGAAATTCACAGTCCTGTGCCTTTGAGTGAAGTAATCTAAGATTTTAAAAATGCTAGAAGCATGCAGACATCACTTCATTTTTCATTGTGGTTCCCCCCCCCCAAAAAAAACCCACACAACAATGAACTATGTTTCAGTACTGAAAGAACATTAGAACATCTGAAATAACATTAAAGAAACCATTTACGATGACCCTGAGGGAAGCAAATCAATACCTTTGGAAGTTTTGCAGTATGTATTGCCAGACCAAATACTGCAGAGATTTTGAGCTATAAGATAGGATATATGTACATTACTTACAGGAGAGGCAATAATTTCACAGAAGGACAGAATAAATAGACAGTATGGTCCAGGATATTTTAATGATACAGAAGGACGAATAAAAAAGCCCAAAGGTAATTTAAAAGGCACTTACTTTAGGCCCACATTTGTAATACTACTTAAAAATATTTATACTGTTATTTGTGCTCAAAAAAGAAAAAAAAAATATGATACTGATCAGGAATATCCTCAAGAAGATCTATCAAGAGCAAATTTGGTAGAACACTTTATCCTCAAAGCTTATCATATCTCAGTGAAAACAAAGGTTTCCTTTTAAAATAAGAAGACATCATCTGTTTCTGTATATATTTTTTAATATATTTTTTTTTTATATATATATTTGGGAAGGCCTCTGAATATATAATTCTACACCCACACACCCTACAAACCTCAGGGAGAAGCAGCTGAATGTTTAAAACCAATCTTGAAAACAACTCTCAGAGCTCTTAAAGGCATGAAGCCAAAGTAGAAGACTACCTGCAATATTGTGTGTCTATAACTGCAGTTAGTGAACATCAATAATAGTTTTATTGCATTTGTTTCCCTCTTTGCATTCCTCTGTCTCAGCCTCTTTTGTGGAAATCCTCCACTATTTTTAGCTTCTTTGGACTCAGGTCACAATGAAAGAGGAAAAAATTTTTGCCAAGGATCTGGAAAATGGTTGCTTGAAGAAAACGTCAGAGTTGGGGGCCTAACACATATTAGCATTTTGGAATAAGACTGGTACAAACAAAACAAAACCAAGCAATGAACAGCAAGAACAAAAACAAACAAGCAAACAAACAAAGATTTCCTGGTGGAGATGAAGCTGGGAAAAAAAAGGAACATAATTGCCGGTACGCATCCTGTATTTTTTTAATATCTTGACAGAAAGGCAGGAGCTGTCCTAGAAAAAAAGTGATCACAAAGTAAGAAACTGCCTTTGCAGAAAGGGCTGGTTTTGTCACAGAGTGCTCTGGAGGATTACAGCCTCACAAAGGAAGAGGTGGGAACCAGGCTGTTTTCGTTAGTTTTTGCAGGTCTTGTTAGTGATGGAGAAAAATATTTATACTGAGACATGTTCACAGAAAGAAGAGTCCTTAGCTCATATCTGTCAACACCATGCAGCATTGTTCAGAGAGAGATTGAAGTCTGCTGACTGGAACTTCATGAATGATTACTCTGTTTCAAAACACATGAACACAGACATCAAAGCACAGTCATCAGGAGAAGGGGATGTACCACCATCTGTAGGGAAGCCTGAAAGGCAATTAGATGGAACAAGATAACTAAAAAAGAGATAAAGTTGGGTTGGGAATAGCCAGCCACTGCCTAAAAAATGAACTAGAATGAAACAGAGTAGAAGCTCGATATGGTGCTTCAACATTAAAAGATTATTTCTTTTTGTTACAGGACAGTATGAGATTCACATTTTACTTATTTCACACATAGACATGAAGTTGGAACATTTGTCCCTTTTTCCACTGTTGTTTTCCAGTTAGACTTATAGAATCAGACATTAATTTAAGTGGGAAGGGACCTCTAGGGATCACTTAGTCCAACCGCTGCTCATGGCATGGCCAGTCAAATCAGATGATTCAAGGCCTTGCTGAGTTCAGTTTTGAATATATCTGAGGATGGAGACTCCACAGCCCCTCAGGGCATCTATTTTAAGTGTTTGGCCACCCTCACACTGAAACAGATTTTCCTTATTTCTTATTGGAAATTCCCATGTCAATGGACTTGTGTCCATTGCTTCTTGCCCTATCGTTATTCTTCTTGTTCAGGTGCACAGACAGTGTTACAAGAGAAACAACCACTAGCATTTTCAGATGAGGAGACTACACATCAGTAATGAGTCTTTGCAGGAGATGAAGTTTGCTGGTCCTGTGTTGCTGCAGAAAGAATAACGAGTGATTTTTTTTTTAGTCCTGAACACAGGTAATTAAAAGAAGGGCATGAAATTTCTGGAATAATTGTATTTCTTCTTTTAACTTTGAGTCTTGTGTGACTGAAGATATCTTCAGTGGTTGCTCTGGACTTCAGCTGTGTGTATGGGCTGGTGTAGAATGAAAGCCGCTTATTCCTAATCTTGACAATGGCACTGCAAGGATTTCACTAAGACTGGAGCTTTTGACTGAACAATGATACTAGTTTAAAAAGTATGATTTGATTAAAATACAGGAAAATGCCAAATGAAAGAAGATATATGTACCTTTTTGTTACCATTTCTCTACAACACACATGCTGACTGGCAATTTACCCCTGATAAATATGTTTATACAGCAAAACACTGCAGCTTAAATAGCTCATTTTACAGACTCTGTGTGTGGAATCATGTTAGATATATATAAGTGGTTTTAATAAAATTACAGAAACATAAAATAAACTGCCAACATAAATGCAATTTCAGAGGAGCAGTTTATCTCCTGGCTTTGTATTTTTCCAACATGCAAAGCAAACGAGATAAAGCTTGCTGATATTGATCTCAATGCCCAGTCATAAAAAATTAAAAGTTATCTGTCAGTAAAAGAGAAAAGAATGTTTTCCATTTTGCTTAGAAAGCTCTTGAGTGCTTGTGTGAATGCGATTTACAACATTAATAAAATCCTCTTGCAAATATTATTTTATTTTCATTGTTTCTTTTTCTTCTCTGATTTAATAAAATACTCTGTGGTGTTTACTTGACTTTCTTGCCCTTGGATGTGCTGGAATATTTAACTACAAGTTTGCATATGTATGTCACTGAGTCCAGGACACCAGTACCCCAACTGGTTTTGGGCTATAGCAAAGTGGACTCAGTGGAAGTTTCTCTTTTGCTTCAGTGTCCTTTGAAACAGGAGGAAGGGGAAATAACTCCCCATGAGCATGGTGAATGGGACCTGGGCAGCTCTCCAAGCAGGTTACTGAGTTGGGTAAAAGGATTTACTTCTCTTTCCTTTAACAGCTCAGTTTAAAAAATGTCTGTTTCAGTGAGAAGACTCCTTTGCACATGATGAAGAAGATGGCTGTCTAGAAGGTGATGTTGTTTCCAAGGAAAACAGGCAGAAACACTTTGATCTGAATGAGGTTAATCCATGTATTTTATGTTGTATTAGACATCCATGCTAGTGAACTGTGAAACCACTGACACTAAGTTGGAAATTAATATCATGTCTACTGACTGTAAAATCATCTTTTTCAGGAGAGCAGGCAGGCTTCAGATACCTTCTGGGAAGGTCCACAAGAAGCTGTCACTTCACAAAGTATGCATAAACCCATCACTTACGCAATATGTACAAACAGACCAAGAAGGGAGACACCATGTTGTGAAAGAATGTATTGTGATGCTGCATTGGCAGATATGTAAGCACAACTTACATGGCGTGGTAGAAACTAAATAGGAACTCTCTGGGAAACTGCCATGCCTCAAAAGCCAACTCTTGCCCCAAAAGCCTACCTTCCCTTTCAGTGCCACTCAGCAGGAGTACTGTTTATACCCTCTTTGAGGGTAATAGGAAGAGCAAAACTTTCTAAGTTGCTCTGTGTCTTCTGCTTCCATCCTGCCCTTACATGTCCACTGCTCACTCTCCTGTGTATTTTGATATCTCCCCCCTCCCCAGTAAAATACAAACTCCAAGGTAGCCTGAGAAATCAATCGCAGATGTTGACACGGATATTTAACAAGGAACAGCTGTCTCCCTAGTGCAGTAGTGCGCTGCCTCCAGACATTTAATAGTAACAGCAATAATCCCCACCCCCATGAATCCAGATTCTGTTCTTAATCCTCGTTGGTGGTGTTTTAGTTCAGAATGGTGATCTAAAACTTCTTTTAGCCACCAGAGCACTGCCATCTAGTGCTAATCCCTCAAAACGCAAAAAAAGTTTTGTAACTGCAAAACAAAAAGGTTCACACTGCTGAAGGGGTGATGGCCACATCAAGTAAAAGTAATTCAGAGCCACAGTTGTAGCTGGAAGTTGAAAACTGCTGATGTAATTTGGTACAGGTAGAGATTGGAAGGCTTTGACAAGCAGAGAAAAGCGCCTGCAATACAGACCTGCAGGCTGGATGAGAGTGAGTATCAGAGGATGGTGCAATTACGTTTCTGCTCTTGGCACAGTACGCAACCATCAGATAATCACAAGTGTAGCACACGGAACAGACCTTGCAATCAAATATTGGGGAGCCTGTTTGTGGACACAGTGATTTGCTTTAATGAGCATTTAAAATTGCCTGAGATTCCCTACCCTGCTCTAGATGAGAGTTTGTGTCACTGTGAGTGCTAACGAGCGATCGGCTGGCTGTGCTGAGCTGTCCGACCAGTGTGCTTTTTCAGCCTGTTGCAGATGCAAAACAAGCTTATTGCTAAGCACCTGAGCCTGCCCTCATGCAGGCTTTGTGGCTTAAAGATGAAACTGTAACTCCTCCAGGCAGGGTAATTTTCTTCCCCTAGGTTCACCTTTCCAGACTCTCAAGGTTATATTATTTTGGTCAAATTTGATTAAACCTAACTTTGCTAAGTATGATGGATTTGCTAACTACTTCCTTTACTCGCCAATATGTAGCAGAAGTGGTATAGAAATCAAGCTGATTACAACTTTTTGGGGAGACAGCTTGCTATATGCAGATTACAATGCCATTCTCAACTCCAGCACTAATTAAAATTTGAACTGTGGTGTGACAGGGTCAGACAATCAGCTGATGTAAACCATCTGGGGAGTTCTTGATGTGCAATCTGATGAACTGCAGGGGCACACTGTAGAGTGAATAAGCAAACAACATGATGGCATACCCTCCATATTATTTAATTTCATTTAAACCATAGGCCAGAAAACCTTCCTTACTTTGCATGTATACCATCGCATATACTACAAAAAGGTTTTGTCTGTTTTACTGTGTAAATGATGCTTTACATGTTGTTTTTTTATTAAATGTTCTATTAAAGCAAAAAGGCTAGCATGGGAAAAAGTAGATATCTATTACTGCTTTACAAATTTATCACCAAAGTCTTATTACAGCAGTACACATATAAAGCACCACATGGTTCAAGATGAAGATCTGCAAACCCACAAACTGGCATTTCAGTTGGTTGGCAATTCCAGCTGAGCTGATTTGTTTCTGACTGTTTGTGACAGCACCATCCATATTCTCCAGCGATGTTATTTGCAAGAGGTTTAGTCTGATTTGTCAGACATTTGAAACTACTTGGGACAGTCCCAGGAAATCTGTGCAAACAGTTCTAAGTCAGCATTCAGCCTCTCTGACCAGAGGCAGGAAGGAGAATTGTAATTGCAGAAGCTGTCAGATCATTCTTTTTTCCAAAGGACTAAAGACAGAGCAGTGCCGTCGATCTAGGGGCAGCACTGACAACCTAGACTTCATATTTTATGTGCACTAGTATTGCACAGGCATGGAGGAGCCCATTATGGTAAAATATCCTAACATGCTCAACACTGCAAGAACTTGAGAGAAAATGCCCACAATATAGCTAAAAACTGGTACAGCACCAGCTTTCTATTGTATTTAAGGCCATGACCCCGGTCAGTTCTACAAGATACCTGAACATAGAGCTAGCTTGCTTGTGGGGAGGGAGCACTATTCATTCTTCCCACAGGAATTAAACACTGCTCAGAAGTTTAGTTTGTATGAAGGTTCTTGCTTTGGTTGCTGTTTCTGCCACTCTCATGAGACTGGTGGTAGTAGTAGGTGGGAGACCTGTGCTCTCCTGGTAGCAACTGGAGGCTACCTAGACTATCTCACATACCCCTGGACCATTGTGTTTAGCAAGTTGAAAGCCACCATCATGATGTTCCTACATCTTTGTGACAGTAATCTCCTGCAGTAACTTCTGGATCACTGGCAAACTTTTAATGCTGTGGGTCAGTCTCAAGACATTTCACTGACAAACATAAAGTAAAATTTGGGTCACTGATTTCTGATTCTATGGTAGCATTATTGTTAGCCAGATTTCCTTGATACTGTGCCTGGCTTGTGTCTTCAAAATGCTGTAAAGATGTGGGAACAGTCTTGCAATATCCAAAGGGCACCCAGCCACCGTAAATTGGAATTTGGATGGATTATTTCCTGAGAGGCACAGCAAATCAATCTTTATTTCACCTTTACAGTATGTTTATCCCAAGTCAGTATGACTTGATACCATATCTGCTGAGGCTTCTTGTATTTTCTCATGTACCCCATTGCTAGTCTGCAAGGACTGCCAGCTTAGAGCAGTCTTAATGCAGTTCTGGAGGTAACTGTGGACAAATAAGAAAGCACCACAATGCCAAAGTAAGCCACTCTTTTCCTTGCTATGTCTTCTCAGCAAGCTTAAGTGCTCAAGTGCAACTGTAGTCTATCTGCCTGCTAGGGCTTATTTAAGGACCAGCAAGATCAGAGCTTTTACCATGCTTGGTTATCCTGTACATTCCCTCCCTCAGATATTCACACACACAATTATCTGCTGCCAGTCAGCATTCACAACTTAAGTTTTTTGCTGTTATAGTTTTGCCTAGCACAGTTGTTTTTTGTTTGCATCACAGTAAGCTCTAGAAATCCCACTCAGAGTAGGGTAGGACAGCTCTTAATCGTAAGTCTTACTCTTTCACCCCAAGAGCTTGGGATGCAAATACATATATCAGAGGACAGGGAGAAAGGAGGACCTGAGGCAGAGATTTCCAGGGACATGTTTGAACTCACATACAAAGTCTGTGTTTAACAGGAAATCAAAACCATTTCTGGTTTCAATAACTGGTTACCTACAAGTGGCTTATCTGTTGTCCTCCCACCTGCACACTGAAGCTCACAGTAAATATGAATGTATTTCTAAATGCCACCAAAATTCCTGGGGGCCACAAATAAGATCAGATATGTAACCGTTGCTACTACAATACATATTCAGACATTTGTCTTTCAAATTGTTTCTGCTGTGTTTCTTGTTCTCAGGTGAAGAAACATCATAACTTAAACCATGATTACAGTGAAAATTCACCAGTTCAGCACATTAGGATGTTCCCCAAATTCAGCCATTCCCCATCATCAGCAACAGTCACTCTTGAATTGTGGTAGTTTGGAAAATACTTTGCAGAGTATGACTGTGTGGAGCATACAGGGACGTAGCATAGTCTTACAGATGAAATAGTAAAGAGGTTCTTTCTCCTCTGTATTGCTGGTTTCCTGAGCAACCTCAGGCAAGTCATTCATTCTAGATGTTCCTCAGCTTTTCAGTATATACAGTGGGGAAAATACAAACATATACAAACAAGCTTCTTTTCCAAAAGCATCAACACACACACACAAAAGATCATCATTATAAAGCCATTTATCACTCAGTAGTACAAGTCTCTGGTCTGGAGAGAATTGGTCACAACTTTGGTCTAGTGACTCTCAAGGCTGCTGTATTGGATGTAAGTATTTCTTTCAAGAGAAGACCACAGTGTCTAAATGACATTTGTAAATCTTACCTGGTCTGTTAAACTCTATCCCATTTCAGAGGTCCCTTCTTACATGGCCCAGTAGGACCCAATGTCCTCAAATCAGTGCTGAACCCACATGTCCTCTAGTACATGAAAAACACCCAGTTTCAGAGGCACTCCTGAGAGGTACAACAATTTGTTTTTCTGGCAAGTGACAGCAAAGCCAAGTAACACACAGACTCTGTAAAAACGATCTCTAAAAGGCATGCTCACACTTCACTATGAGTTAAAAATGAAATCAAGTATGCAGAATGTGTATTTTCCTCTGTGTAACACATTTTCCTGCTTTACCTACCTGGTCCTCTTTGTGACAGACAGATTTGTTATGCAAAACAAGGACCTTATTTTAGTCCTAGAGACCTCTGCCTTCACCTAAGCATGTGCCTGAGGGATATGTGGGGCCAGCATGCCAATCATGCTGGAGTGACAGGAGCATTGCTCATCTGTCAGACCACAGGGTGTGGAGAAAAATAACTCATTATATGATTAATGTATTTCCACACAGAGTCATATTTACAGTATTTTGGTCAAAGCCTGTCCCCCTAGTGGGAAGGGAGAATTTTCTGTCCTGATTGCTCAGCTCTAGAATGCATGCCAGTATCCAAAGCATCCCAGCACTTCATCACATTTAACATAATTATTTCACAATTGTACAGATGTGGACAATTAGCATCTTGAATTGACCTTGTAAATTCAGTCTGAGGAGAGCATCTGAATATTTGGTTCGAGTAAGTCTCCAGCTTAAAAGCTGGTCTTTGCAAAAAGAGCTGTACTTTCCAAGCTACTTTCACAGATCATCATATCCATTTACAGAAGAGGCAGCTTCTGTTCAGAGAGGTTTTACCAGTTCAGGTCTCTTTCTAACTTCTTTCTCAAAGACATACATTTTTGGGGGGGTTTTCATCATATGGGTAGAAAATATGTAATTCTATTTCACTTATAGGTTCTTACTTTCCATTTCCCTCTCAAAATTTTTAGGACACAATAGCAACAAGGAATAATTACGTTTCTAAAAACCCACATATTTTCTATTGGATTGTAAATATCAATTACCCTTAGGGCCAAATTTGACTGTAGCATTCCTGTAGAATTTGGATAAGAAATCTGGATTTCCAAATCTATTCATCCAAAACTGTTTTTACAGATCACTGCTCACTTATGAACGGTAGAGGAAAATTACAACTCCCTGTAAAATTGATAGAATTTATATTTGTTGCCTTTCATTCTTCTGTACATGACCTAAGTTAACTTGTTTTATGCCACACAGCATTCCCTTAACAGCAAACCACCAATTAATAACTTTTGTATAATTAGAAGATAGAGATTACAGAAGAGATTATGAAAATGTCAGGAAAACATTAGTTGCAGCATATTTCCCCAGTTCTTAAATTAATGACAGTTATGGGAATAGTTGTCCCATTTTAACTTCTGTGCTCCACAATTTCCATGGATATATCAGCTCCTTAGAATAGTTTTCTTCTCATAAAAAATAATTGTGCTCAGGGGGTGGTCCCTCCCTCCCTCTCCCCCAAGTTATACTTTGCCATAATTACCTTCAAATTTTATAAAAAGCAGTTTTCCCTCATCAGTCATCTCTAATGAAGAAAACAACATGTATTTCTTATCATGTAGACCTTAACTAAAGAAGGAATCACTGAAAACCATTACTAAACCATGGGAGAGTTCCAAATTTGCCTACAGTTTTTTGTAGCAAAAGAAAGCAATGTTTATATCCACAGCTTGACTGAATAATAACAGAAAAGAGAAAACATGATCCAAACCAATATAGAAAATAAAATTT
>NW_010538742.1:0-876 GCF_000687285.1 Phaethon lepturus
AGCTCCCGCTGTCCTCCCGAAATCTTGTACCTGAGGTACGTCGCTTATGTCTGAATTAATTGAGTCTTCTTCTGAGAGACTCGATAACCACTTAGTCCCCGAAAATTTAGCAAGCTAACAGTCCATTGGATGCATTCCTCTTTGTTTTCCATAGCGATTAACAGATCATCCACATACTGTAATAGAGTCCCATTTGGGGATGGCAGAACCCACCCCTCAAGTTTCCGGGCTAATTGATTTCCAAAAATAGTCGGGCTATTTTTAAATCCTTGGGGTAGCACTGTCCGAGTTAACTGGGTTTTTCTCCCGGTATCGGGATTTTCCCATTCGAATGCAAAGTTTCTGGCTCTCTTTGACTAGAGGCAGACAGAAAAAGGCATCCTTCAAATCCAAAACAGTAAACCAGTTTTGAATATCCTTAAGTTTAGTTAGTAACGTATAAGGATTTGCCACTACAGGGTGTAGGTTCTCAACTATATTATTTATAGCCCTTAAAACCTGTACTAAGTGGTAACTTTTTCCATCGGGCTTTCTCACTGGTAGGATAGGAGTGTTATATTCAGATTCACATTCTTTCAAAAGCCCAAATTGTAAAAAGTCATCAATTATCCCTTTTATCCCTTCTCTATCTTCTCTTCTTAGAGGATATTGTTTGACTCGAACTGGTCTTGCTCCGGGTCTTAATTTAATGTCCACTGGGGCTACATTCTTAGCCCTTCCAGGGACTCCAGATGCCCATACCCCTGGAAAAACCTGATCCAAAATTTCCTGGGGTATCTGGTTCTTTTCTTCTATCTGAATCAAGGCTGGACTTAAAATCTCTATCAGTTGATCTTCTTTAATCTTAAATTTAATCCTTCCTTTCTCAAAAACAAT
>NW_010538743.1:0-2130 GCF_000687285.1 Phaethon lepturus
CCGCGCCCCGCCGGCAGATTCTCTGTGTAGATGCTTCGCTCTGCCTGCTGGTAGGAAGTGAAGCTGCTCCCAAGTCCTCCCCTTCACAGGCATCACAACATCCTAAGATGGATGGTCTTCTAAACTTTTTTATTGAGCTAATTTGTTTCAGTAGAACAAGGATGTCGTGGGGAAATGACTACCTGTTACTTGTTCTCGTTCTGTTTAAACACAGGCTTCAAAGGTAAAGCGTTACTAAACTGTGTTATTACTATGGATTTTTAATGTGAATTGGGTAATAGCATAAACCTAAAATTATATCATCAACCATCTTTACATGCAAGTCATTAGAAGGGACTTTAAATGTACCACATTTTCATTTAGGGCCAAAATCTATTCTGCTTATGTAATCCGTTCCACAAATGTCTATGTCAGTTTAGGCTGGAAAAAAAGAATAGCGGGATGCTTTACTTCAATCTCAGAACCTGACTCACAGCATTCATACAAGACAGCTATCGGTGACTGTTATTATTAATTAGGTATCCTGGTTTTTGGAGTGGTTCCAACTTGGAAGGTAGTCTCCTAAGGAGCGTTAATGAGGTCCCAATTATCCTGCTGTGGGGCAAGTGTGAGTAATGGAGTCACACACAGGCTCCAGCTTCAAGAGGCCTGCAGAACTTAACAGGCTGCTTGACCTTGCCAAAATATTCTTTTTACCCTGTGAGGGGCAGACAAGGAAGGTTAGGCTGGTTCAGGTAAAAGTTTCTATCCTGTCAGCTGTTAACACAATGCAAAGAATAACAAAAAACTAAAATTAAAAGACAGACTTCAACACCTATGCAAATGAGTAGGTACTATATACATTTTGAGATTTGTTTTCATGTAGATAATCCTCCAAACTTACCTAAATCATGGCCAATTTAATGATGGCCATATTCTCAGTGTGTTCTATTTCTTGAATGGGTCAATCCTTTCTTCGTTTTTACCTTAAACTAGATACAAAAACCTTTATCTTCCCCAAATCTTTTATTTAATACACTTAGCCGTGAAACAAATGATAATGATCCGCTGAGCCAGTTCATTGTTCTGAATCTGTCTCTTTACAGTTATACATCATTACTCAAGTGCTGAACTTTCTCACGTTTTCAGCACCCATATTCTAACGGATCCTGCAATGTTATATTTGGTTAGAGAAGATTAATTCCAGTAAACGAGCACATTTTCAGGGACTTCAAGATGGAAGTCTGAAGAGACAGAAGGCCAAACAGAAACTGTGTTTACTGGCTTTACTACAAAATCAGACCAGTATTTTTACTAAGATTTTTTCCTTTTTTTTTTTACCAAAACAGGTGGTGTTCAGAACTTCAGAACTTACATACTTCACTCAGTGGGCTTCTCCCACACCCCAATCTTACTTTTGTAAACTTAAGCAGCTCTCAGGCTGGGATACTTTAAATAAGATCATAGTCAAACTGAGACATGCTTTCCTCTTGAAAATTGGAATAGAGTTAATTTTCTTCACAGAAGCTAGTGTGAGGCTGTGTTTTGGATTTGGGATGAGAAACTGTTGATAACATGCTGATGTTTGGGTTGGTGCTAAGCAGTCAAGGACTGTCCAGCTTCTCGTGCTGGGCTGCCAGCGCAGGCTGGGTGTGCCCGGGGAGCTGGGAGGGGAGACAGCCAGGACAGCTGACCCAGGCTGGCCATGGGGATGTTCCATATCATATGGCGTCATGCTCAATGTACAAAGGTGGGGGAAGAAGAAGAAAGGGTGAAAGTACGTTAGGAGTGATGGCATTTGTCTTCCCAAGTAAGTTACGTGCGGTGAAGCCCTGTTTTCCTGGAGATGGCCGAACACCTGCCTGCCCATGGGGAGTGGGGAATGAATTCCTTGTTTTGCTCTGCTTGTGTGTGCGGCTTTTGGTTTACCTATTAAATTGTCTTTATCTCAAACCTTGATTTTTCACAGAATCACTAGGTTGGAAAGGACCTTCAAGATCATCGAGTCCAACCATTAATCCAGCGCCACCATGTCCCCTAAACCACGTCCTGAAGTGCCACATCCACACATTTTTTGAACACTTCCAGAGATGGTGACTCCACCACCTCCCTGGGCAGCCTGTTCCAATGCCTGACCACTCTCTCAGTGAA
>NW_010538744.1:0-1438 GCF_000687285.1 Phaethon lepturus
TTCGGCCGCCCCGGCGCGCGGTGCCGCCAGCGTCTGCGAAGGCTCTCAGGCCCCTCTGTGGTTTTGCCGGGGCCTCGGTCAGCCCTGAGGGGCTGGGCGGTTACCGTGTCCCTGGGGCACGAGCTCACGGTGTTCCTTAGCCCAGTTGTTGAAGAGCAGCTATTTAGAGGTTTCCCTGCCTGGGTCCCAGGAAGCGTATGTTGTGGTTTATTTACACTGTTTGGCCACGCTCGCTTCCTTTTTCTCTCCTCCGGCAGTCGGGTCACAAGCCACACAACGCCACTTTAACGGGTGGCTTTGATGCATCCTCCCTGACGCGGGGCCGTGGCGCCGGCTGAACCCCGGTCACATCCCTGGTCATCGGGGGACAGGCTGGGCAGCAGGGACCGGGCACCAGAAAGCTCTGGTTTGGAGGCAACCCTTTTGCCATACAGAAAAAAAAAAAAAATTAAAAATAAAGTACTTAAACCTGGTGGATCAAAAAATGTTCATCAAAATGCCTGTGCGTTGACAAAGCCTCTGTGATCTCAACAACCTTCTTCTGTAAGGATCCTTGCGTAGCTGAAATTGTTTAGTTTCTGAACAGCAATGATAAAAAAAGACTTGAGGTTTTATTTCCCTACTTTGGCTTCCCTCGGGAAAAAAGCCGGAGCGAGAGATTCCATGCATGCACATATGAACACGCGCATTCACGCGCACACAAAAGCCATAACAAAACCCGAACAAACAAAAGTCTCAAAACTCCTTTGCTTTAATTCTTTTTTCACTGAAAAAATGAGAACTTCTCAGAGAAAAGAAAATGCGACTCGCTTGTTTTGTCTTTGTGGCCTGCCCGACTTCGGGGGAAATGGTTTTCCAGTTCGCAGCCACCCTTAGTCTTACATTTCTCCTATTAAGGATAACACCAGAAGCTGCCCTTCGCCACTGCCCCTTGGAGGAAGTATGAAGCAGGACCAAGTGCTAAGCAGCAGGCAGCAGGTCTGTTCGCCTTCGGTCCCGCTCGCCAGCCTCCCTCTTCCCCTGCACCTTGCGGTGCTGTGCGGCGTGACGGTCCCTCAGCCTGGACCCCGCTGTCATCCCCCCGCTCATCTCTCCCCAGCGCAAAGCAGATTGTCAAAAGCAAAAACGCTTAAAGGCTGAACCAAAATAAACACAGGTGTAGGGCGCGATGAATGGTCCCTCCTCTGAAATTCATCTTCGTGAGAGACGTACGCTCACAAGCAAGCCGGCAGCCGCGGGGAGCTCGACCACTGGCAAACGCCACGGCAGACACGTGCCGCCACGTGTCGCCTCGGACGGGAGAGGCTTCCTCTGCGGAGTGCGGGGGCTGCGCGGGGACCCCCGCTGCGGTGGGAAAGCGGGTCTGGCTGAGAGAACACACGTACGGGCTCCCCAGAGAGCTCGCTGTGCTCCTGCCGGCGCGGCGCGGAGCGTGGCG
>NW_010538744.1:1564-1828 GCF_000687285.1 Phaethon lepturus
ACGCCGGTCCGCCAAGGACGTGGCTTTTGGAGTCGGGGGCTGCACATCAGCCCTGAGATGTGCCCCCGGCTCAGCCTTTCCCGCAGCCCTCGGCTGCGGTTGTGCATCTCGACAGCACCGTGGTGCAGCAGGACGACTCGTGAGCTCCCAACACGGAGGGAAACCCAAACCTCTGAACCTGCCTCGCTGCCACGTCCCCAGCACCCACCGCCTCGCACGGACCCGTGCACAGAGGGTCGAGGTGGGGGCTGCTTTCACAGCAGC
>NW_010538744.1:1902-2150 GCF_000687285.1 Phaethon lepturus
TGCGCGGGGGTGCGAGGGGGGGGCTGCTTTCACAGCAGCTTCGTCTTGTGCTAGCCTTGCTATACCACTGGCAAAAAATAAATAATCTTTAATCTCTGGTGTGGCTCCGAGAGGAGCCTCTCTGACCCGACCGGTTGTGCAGGCACCGTCAGCATGGCCCCGGGCAGCTGACAGCCCCGCTTCCCCGCGCTGCCCCTCGCAGACGCCCTCCTCCGCATCCGCCGGCTCACGCCACTTGCTCTCACTCT
>NW_010538744.1:2181-4524 GCF_000687285.1 Phaethon lepturus
GGTCATGTAAACCATGCCTAAAGAGTCCTGCGTAACCGCTGTTCCTGAGCCCCCAGCATCTCTCGCTGCTGCGTACCTCTCCTTTCGGAGCACAGCGTTCCCTGAGGCCAGAACTGACTTTATCTTCCTGTCTCATGTGGCAGCAAACAGCCTGTGGATGCAGGACGAATAATAAACGGCGTGTAGATAAGGCAGCCGGCCGGGGGAGTCGCGGCACGAGGCACTGAAAGAGGGAGAGGCGGTGGTGGAGGGAGGATGCAGAAGTTAGCAAAGTCCAGACCGCATTAACTTGACAAATCTCACCGGGGGCTGCAAGCCAGGCAGCACAACCGGCAGCGGTGGTGGAGCACGCTGCCCTCCCCGCTGCCTGCCTTCCCCCGGGAGCCAGACCTGCCTGTGTTCAACCGGGAGACCGGTCGCAGGCCGCAGAAACGCAAGCCAGGGCAGAAGAACGTGGCTGTTGAGGATGAGCGGGAGAGGCCGGGCAGAGGGAGAGCAGAGAGCCCAAGGACCACTGCGTGAGGAGGGGGAGGGAGAGGAGGAGGAAGAGGATGACCGTCTGGATGGTTTGGCAGATGCTCTCACCTGCGGGGATTGTCTGCGGACAACATCTCAGCGTGACTGCTGTCCCCCACGCTGGGAAACCGCCGCTCTGTGTGGACGAGCAGGTCGCCTCATGGCTTTTTTGGTTCGTGCCTGTCAGCTGGGTGCTGGGAGGACCAGCCATGAAACCAGGAGGGAAACATCCCCTTTACAGCGGGGACATACCACGGGGAAGGTCTGAAGGCTGCGACCTATGGACGTTGGGGTGGTGGAGGCAGAAAAGCAAGGGAGAAGTGTCGTGCCGTTGACCTTCAACTACTTTAAAGGGTGTCAGCAAGGAGAAGGGAGGAGAATGATTTAGAAAGGTAGAGGAATGTGTAATTAGGAAGATGGGATTGAGGCAAGGAAAACAGGTGATAAATTTCAGGGAAATAATCCAAGAGGGAGAGGCAGAGGAGTGAGAAACTCATCTATGGGAAGAGATGAGACCATCTTTCTGTGGCACTGAGAGATAATCTTAAGTTGCAAAAAGCGTGCAGCCCTTCGGTGGTCATGGGGGAGAGGGTACGGCATGGCTCCGTTTCAGCAAAGCCGGTTGTGTAACTCCGAATTCCTCCCTGTCAGGGATGAAGCCTAATTCTGGTTCTGCTTTTGCTTGTTGAGGCTGAGCAGGCGATGGGACCCAACCCAGTCCTTAGGAGAGCATTAGTCATTTTTCATCCGTCTCAGTAACAAACAAATCTTGGAGCGGTTTTCCTTGCGCCGGCCGGGGTCGGATGCTGACCACGTGCTTTGGCAGCCAGCATCGGCTGCGGGGGGTCACAGGAGGCGGGTGTTGTTTTGGGTAGTTCGGGACTTTTCTAGCTTTGTGTGGGCATCTTTACCAGAATCCGGGCTGGCCTGCTTCCCGAGAGCCGTACAGGGAGAACAGGGAGGCACAGAAACGCTTTATGGCCTTTGCAGCTCCAGGTAAGGATCGATAGGATTAAAATGAGCTGAGGAAAGCTTAGAGCCTATGAGCCTGATGCTTCCCATGATTACTGCAGCGTAAATGGGAGTAACGCCACCGCACACACTGGGCTTACTGCACTATCAAGCTGGGGCAAGCAGTGTCAGAGTTAGGCAGAAATTAGAGACAGAAAAGGCTGATTAGGTCACTTATTTCATCCTCTTACCAATTAGACAGGAAATTATTTAACTGCTTTATTTATTTATTTAGGAATGTACCTCCGCAGGAAAAAATTCCCCAACGGCAAGCTCCGTACTTTTGCAAAGGAAAGGGTGGAAGTCCAACTCCTCGTTCATTAAACACATACCTCAAAAAAGCATCTTATAAAGGAAAAGCTGGGGAATAAACATCTCCTTACAAGCCTCTGAGGGCACATGGGCTCCATGGCCATAGGAGGGAAGGGGGTCTGCTGAGGGTCCTGGATAACACTGCTTTTCTGGAAGACACCGTTTGCCTCCTTCACTAGAGACACCCTTCAGCTACAGAGCAGCCACAGCGACCCTCGAGCCCCTCTTGGGCTGTGGGTGCAGAGAACCACCGGCCTGGTCTGGCGGGGCAGCTCCAGCCCCCCGTCACCCCTCGCCCCACACGGCTCAGCCCCTGCTCGCCCCTTTCTGGGAAGCGCTTCGGCCGGTGAGGAATTTGCAATACAGCCTCTCCAGCGGGACGGGAATGTTATCGCGTTGGACAGCACTTCAGCTGAGAAGATTGATGGGGTCCATAACAGAAGCTCTCTGGAGAGAGCCCAGGAACGGTTCAAGACCTGCCCCGGGTCCTGCATCTGCTGGAGA
>NW_010538744.1:4709-4964 GCF_000687285.1 Phaethon lepturus
CTCAGTTTTGTTTTTTTTTTTTTTCCCCTCTAAATGGAATTCTTGCTTCCCAGCCAGCCCTGGCTTGAAGCTCGTGAAGTAGAAGGACAGGCATGCTGCAGGAGGCTCTCCCTCGGCGGAGGCAGCGGTGGAAAGGGCTCGGACTGTGCTTGCTTCCCAGCCAGCCCTGGCTTGAAGCTCGTGAAGTAGAAGGACAGGCATGCTGCAGGAGGCTCTCCCTCGGCGGAGGCAGCGGTGGAAAGGGCTCGGACTGTG
>NW_010538745.1:0-6876 GCF_000687285.1 Phaethon lepturus
CTCGCGAGGTGAAACGCGTCCCTACAGCAACCCGGGCCTTGGGCGCCCGAGCTTGGCCACCTTGCCTCCCTGGCCCAACGGCCACCTGACCTTGTTCAGTACTCTGGTGGCTCTCTGGTGACGAGCTTTCAGGAGTACTCAACAAGACAAAGCTTGGAGGTGAAAAAACATCTTTGACAATGGCTGCATTGTCAAAGGCAGCAAAGCTGGTTGTAAATTTGCCCGCTCAGGTGCAGGCTACAGGCATAGGCGGGCGGGGGAAGGCGTTGGCTCCCCTTCTCCCATGACCTACAGTTCTAGCCACCAGCCAGCCTTGTGAAGCTGGATCCATGTGATGCTGTCCATATGGTTTTCTTACCAAGCTGAAGATGTCAACCATTTTACATTGGCCACAGCTGCCTCCTCTGAGGACTGATTTCAGGGACAGCCTGCTGATCACCTCGGCAGCTCAAGTCCTAAGAAATAGATCTGCTACTGAACATCTTCATCTTGACCAAAATCTCCCAGTTTTGTCTCGCTTAATAGCTGGATGCTTTGGAGCATTGTGATAAGTCCTAGACTGTGTGAGATACTAAGAGTTATCCTTTAGTATTAGCTTTCCTTCTTGTAAACGTCAGGGGTAAAGTGCATATGGAGACTCTGCTGGAAACTCTGATATAGCTGGCTAACAAACCCATTAGACAGCAGTGCAATTCACCCCTTGATCCTTTACAGATCTTTTCTCTGAGCAAGTAGGGGGATAGTCTTTCGCTGTAATAATTGGCTGCAATTTGAACTGAAGTCTGCAGGAGGCTAGCTGACCATTAGTGACAAGATGTAGGAATACATCGCATACTGAGTTCTTTGAAAAATATCCTTCCATTTCTAAAACATTATACTGAGTGTATGTGGCCAGTCGCCAGCGGACGTTCTTCTCTTGTACTGTGAGAATTCTCTTCCCCTGGCTCCAACTTTACACTGTGAGCTCTTTAGGGCTAGGACAAACACTTTTGTTTTGTCTGATAAAATAGAAAACCTAAACCAGATAATAATAGATAGTGAGTATTCATGTTGTGCTATAATGTCTGCATATTCATACAGGCTAAAGAATTGCTCCAGGTCTGTATATGTTTGTAGGTCAGAGAGGCTTGAAAATTATCTCTGTTTTAAAAATACCAGTTTTTCAGAATGAAAACCTCAGCTGAAACATCTCCATTCAGGAAAAAATCTGTTTAGAAATTAATAGATAAGCTGATGGTTTTATAAAGTAAAACTGTCAGATTTCACTTTGGAAAGCAGTGTTTTAACTTTTTTCTGTTTCCAAAGCATACAGTATCATTTTGAAATTTTGTATAATACAAGCCCTGAAAGCTGGAAATATACATTGGTTTGCAAACCATTCAGAATCTTCACTCACTCACTTTTTTTAGCAGTATAAGGTACTGCTGAAAGGACTTACAGAGAGCTTCTGCAGGCAGAGTAGATCACCAGGGTTTCTTTCAGGAACTTCTGCTCAAGTGAATGACACCCCACATTTATTTGTTGAGATCTGCAGATGTTGTGAGATATGTAATTTAATTTTATTTTATTCTAACTCTCTTTGTAATAATGGGCTTTATTTTTTTCTATGTTCATTTTGAACAATGAGCTTCTAAAATCTGTAAATTATCTACATATACTAATGTTGCAGGTTTTTTTCATGATTTGTTTTAACATAAGAGATAATACTTGGGAAATTCTGCAAGCCAGCCTTCTGTGTGATTTGTTGGTTAGTTTCTCCCTAAAGCCTTTTTCTGAAGGCAGACAGACAGACTAGTACCACCATATTTATTTTCTATTCTGATTTACGTATGGACAGTAGTATTGGATCTTGTTCCTTAACATTATCTCTGGGGCACACAGGACTGAATGCTGTCTCTTCAAATCTGTCCTGTGGTGCAGCTTCTTAATCAGAGCTGACTGATAGCTTTTCCATTCCTATATACATTATAGGTGGAAAATATCTGAACTTACATGCTTATAAAGATAAAATGGTAGTTGGTAGACTTGTCTCCTTTGAAATTAAAAGGAGATGTTTTAAAATTTGAGATGTTGCTGCAGTGAAAACATTATTTCACTGTTTATTTTCTGGATTATTATTTAATTAAAAGATTGTTATTGGGAAAATCAACATATTTCATTTGAAACTGTACAGAAGTAGTAAAAAAAGAAAGTTGAGCATAATTTTGCATGTTACAGCAATTCTTTTAAGTGAGATGACTGTGTTTTATATCCTTATTAATTGACTTGGTTTGAATAAGCAATCTGACTGGCCAGGGAAGATTATGAACTCAATAAATATAGAAAATTCCACTTTCTTTGACAGGAAACAAATTAGCTTGAAGCATGTAACAGAATAAACAAAATAGACTTGGCTTTCGCAGTGTGATCTGCACGTGTTGCAGAAGTTATGCATAACTTTCAGATTCTGCCAATGACCTCCCTATGTTTTACACATAAAAGATATGAATACAGCCATCAGTTTCTGGAGGATAGGGTAGTATCTAGTAATCAATAGTATAGTAAATTATCAACAAATATAACAAGGTAGCTTGATTGGAAGTAGGTCAATATGTATATCCACTTTAATATTTTCAAGTTGTCCTACACAATGACTGTATAAAAATCAATCACTTTTTTTTCCCCAAGATTTAGTAAAATTGCCATCTGGTTTGCTAGTTACATCAATAAAATCTTACAGGTGCTGTTACTGAAACAGAATGAAGATAAGTAGCAAGATAATTCCTATAATAACTCCTAGACAGATTCAGGTTGGTGAAAAATCAATCTCTAGCAAATGAATTATGCCATCCTATTTAATTTGGAAAGTCTACATTCTGAATTTTCATCCCCTCTGTTAATTATGTTGTTTGTATCCTTTTTAAATCAGTTGTTCTATGCAGAGAAGAGCTGATGGGTTTGGTCTCCTGCGGATGAAAGAACTGGTGCTGAACAAACATGGGAGTTATCCCACATGGGGTGGACTGTGCTGCAAAACAGTGAATTTTGTCCTACTCCCTGCCTTTGAAACATGTAGAAGCTAAAAAAACTGTGAGGCAGACAGACAAATAACCAGATTAATTAGGAAACCAAACTGCAGATATGGCATATTTAACCATGGAATTTGAATATTTTAATTTTCTCATAGGTAGGCAGCATCAATTTTTGAATCAGTTAACTTTTTGATAAAGCTATATCTGAGAACAGTTCAGATTGTGCCCGCTTCATAACTTAATTTTCATTACAACAATACTTGCCTTTCTTAGACTTATTTTAATTAAGGGGATAAAAATTTCTGTTTCCAAAACAAGTGCAGGCTTTGTCTGCTCAGACCGAGTATCCAGCACATTTCTGCTATGCAGTGTCAAGGAGGGAGGACCCTGTGGTATTTTCTGTGCGGCAATGTTATCAGTGTTAGGCAGCTGTCCAAGTTCCTGTGAGGTGGTATGAGCAGAGGCTACATAATTACAGGATGGGTATCTATAGGGAGACATCTAAATTCCTCCTTATCCATTCACATGAAGACTTGCTATAGCACTACCTGCATAGAACAACTTGTAAATATTCAAACAGTCTTGAGTTGAGAAAAACTCCAGACTAAAAGGTATGAGAGACCAGAATCTATTAAAGGTAAGCTACTATTTTGGTGGTGAAGGGACTGACAGGCCTATCTTAAGCCTGTTTGAAAGTCATAACCACAATATCTACAGGTAAGATCACCATCAGTAATCATCATCTGAAGTAGGCTTATCCCCTTTTGTTAAGCCAGGACCTATTTTGGTACATGTGATTGTGGACATACTTAAAAAGTTCTTCACAGTACCCAGATTCAGTAAGGAAAAAAATTATGAAGTCGTAGCAAAAAAGAGATTCAAAGCCCTACACATTGGTTTCACTGTACTGCCTAAGGATTCTTTAACTTCAGTAGCTGAAGACAGCAAAAAGATCTGTTCACTCTACCAAGAAAAAAAAAAATCAATCCTCTGTTGACACAAATACATACATCCTCACAAAAAAAGCAGGCAGTTTTCAAAACAATATTTTTTTCTAGTAATCTCTGAACAACTTTTACATACATTGGGTTGAAAGATGTGCTTGCGGCAGCTACACAACTTATACAGTTTTTTCCCATTTCACCATCTTCACCCATAGCACCTACTAAACGAAAGAGTGCCTTAATGCATTAGATCGGCTTTCTGTCAAGTCATATTTTTCATTAGTTCAGGAAGGGGAAAGAAGTGTCTCGAGCAGCTGTGTATTCAAGGTTGTCAATAAAAAGGCTGAAAGAATCATTTGGAACTTGGAAAAAAATAGAATAGCCCAAACTTTGTCAGTTAAAATCCCAGGACCATGCTGTCTTTTCCAGAAGTAAAAATGCATCAACATTGCCTATTCTTGAACCTGTATCTTTGCTCCTGAAAGCAGAATTTGGTCCAATACATCTGTATTGTATAAATATATCTGCCAGACCACCAACAGGCTAAGATAAACTCCCCTTCCATGATGGTTTAAGGTAAAATGCCAGGCTGTGGGACGGAGATCCAGAGACACAGGTGTGTGTTCCATTACGACTGCTCGAGAAAGGTAATCTTTATCTTCTCTGATCTTGAGAATGGTAATCTTTATCTTCTCAGAGTAGCAGAAATCCTTGCACTGTGCAAATTCAGAAGACACTTCTATTGAGCTTTTGAGGAGATTTCCAAAACTTTGGCTCTTTCTCCTTGACTAGGCCAGTATTTATTTCTGAATTTAATCATTACCATGATACCAAGAATGCTAACACAGCAGACTTCTTAATTTATCTGGCTCCTAACAGACTAAACTCGTTACTTATCTCTAATGCTTTGAGATCCCTCTCTCAAGAAACAAACAATTCCTAGCCTTAAACTCCAAAATTGTTTCTTTTTCCAAAACAGTGTACTAAAATCGCATCAGGGCGCAGCGAGGCCTGGCTGCTCTGCAAAGGAAGGTAAGCGGGGAGCCGAGTGTGACAGCAAGCCCGATGGGCGCAGTGGCCTTGCTGACAACATTGCAGGGGTCAGGATCAGGGCCAGAGATGATGACCACAGTCAGACACAGTCCAGTGACGCCCCAGCAAGGCTGTAGTGCTGGGACAGGTGTCAGGCTGAGCCAGGAAGCCCAGCCAGCGGGGTCCGGGTCAGGGCCAGGGTGAGGGAGGTCCAGGACTGGGTGCAGACCAGCTGTTGCACAGCTGTGGCACCAGTAGTAAAGCCACAGCTGGAAACAGCCCCCAGGGAAAAGGAGAGGCAAGTCCTTTCTTCCAGCTTTCTTCACTGCACCGGTGAAGGAGCCCCCCTTGGACTTAGCCAGCTGAACTCCTTCACTCTGCCAGCTAAACGTGAGAAGGCGTTCATGCTCACAGCCCTGACAAATTGGATTTGTGCCAAAATTTGGAGACTTAACGCACGTGCATAGACACACACTGTACTTGAGTCAGTTCCACAGAACACTGCCAGAATTACTTCAGCTACTCTGGGCTTTGGTATCAGAAATACTTTGTAATACTATTGTGAAGAGCAAAAATTAACCATTTTAGAACAATTGTTAGGCCTTTCCAATTAAGCTGCTTAGCTTACTATAAATGGCCCAAAGTACAAACTCTTGAAAGAAGTGACCAAAATATTTTTCTATATATTTAAAAACTAATCCTAGTATCAATTAATTTTTTGAGCTGACAAACATAATGAATCATTGTGACAGTATTTATTTCTCTTGGTGTCCTTACAGGATGTTGTGTCACCATTTTACCGTGTTACAGTATCACACGGATGCCCCTCAGACATTTGCTAGAGGGAATCAGCCTCGCCCAGTTACAAGCTTTTATCTCACCCTTTTTGTTGGAACTTTCATGCCTAGTTTTAAAGTATGACACATGCCTAGGATGGATGTAGTAAGTTCAAAGCAACAGCTGTAACTGGTACAGTAGATGAAGAGTAAGTGTAAGAAGCAATGAGTTGTCTTTTAATATTTTTTTCTTTTTTTCAGGACAGAAAAAGTTGACTGCTTCTGTTTAAACATGCTGTTATTTAAGAAGGAGGTACAGGGAGAAATTTCCATAGTAAGTGTAGGAAATACAAAAATCTAGGGAGCTGGAAGCCTTTGACTTGTTCATGCATACGCCTTCATGCATCTGTTTGAGTGCCTTCCTGAGAAAGAATGTTTTCCTCACTAAAGCCCTTCGAATTTTAATCCTAGTGTGTGCTGTTAATGAGTAAAGAGGAATTACATTTGTATATTGATTAGCAGAGTCTCAGGTCTGTAGCTATAACTAGTACAGTACCTGTTTGTGTAGTAGCTTTTTGTGGAATTTCATGGGGTTTTGGGAGTGTGTTTTTTTTTTTAATACAGAGCTGCTCGCTAGGATCTAAACTTTGATTCAACGTATCACTGCTGAATGAATTGAATTCATCAGAGACCTTGCTAGGAATTTAAGTTTTCATTTAGAGAGTACTTTAGGACATAGAAAGATTGCATACAGTACTTTGTTCATACTTTATAGCCTGTGTACATCTTGGTACATTACTATGAGATATAAATACATGTACAGTATATTCAGTCTCTTTAATGAAACTTTAATTTGTTTTGGTTGCCCTGGGAATTTTTTGGTAGTTAGGATTTAATTTATTACTCTGACTTATCCTGCAGAATTCAGTTTTTGTTAACACATAACAAGAGGTATTTTAGGAGGCCTGGGCAATAGGAACATGGATGGATCACTAATAAATAGCATACAGGTGATGTAAGTTCCCACCTAGCATAATACTGGACCTGGCTTCCTAGGGAGGTGGTTGATGCCACAAGCCTGTCGGTGTTTAAGAGGCATTTGGACAATGCCCT
>NW_010538745.1:7074-10614 GCF_000687285.1 Phaethon lepturus
TTCTATTCTATTCTATTCTATTCTATTCTATTCTATTCTATTCTATTCTATTCTATTCTATTCTATTCTATTCTATTCTATTCTATTCTATTCTACCCTATTCTATTCTACCCTATTCTATTCTACTCTATTCTAAGTATTTACAATATAAAAGATACATTTATTAATCAGTTAGTAATTGCTATGAATTACAACCACATCTTAACAATAAAGCAACCATTTAAATATTATTCTTTTTTTGTATCTTATAGTTGTGTTTTATCATCCAAGTAATTATCTAGACAATATGACATCTAGATAATATGAATAATATTTTATTATATAAAATAATATTCTATTTGTTACCTTTTTGTTTTGTTTTGTTTGGGGGGTTGTAAAAAGGTCTGAGATAGTAGATAGCTTGTTTAGAAGCTCAGGAGGCTGGGTCCTAGTGCCACGCACAGAACAGTATGTGATGTTAGCTATAAGAAAGATAAATTATTTTTATTAAGCTAGTTTATTTGCAGTACTATTTCATTGATTTTAATACAGAAATAAATGGGTTTTTACATAGACATTGCCACAATGAAGCCAGATGAAACTTAAATTTTTTTAAATCTTCTTTGCAATAGCAACAGGAATCAAAGGACCTCATGGAAGCACTCTGAAGTACAAGGGTAAGGAATAATCCAGTCATGCTGAAATCATCTTCTTAATGAAAAATACCTTAAAATCTCAAATTCTGAACACAGCTTTATAATCCTTCTTTCCATAACTGTTGGTATGCATTTGTTACTTACACTATTGTAAACCTAGATGTTGACATTATCTATATAAACTGTAAAGTATATATTTTATCCCGTTAAACACTTGTTCTTAACAATAGTTCAAATAATATTACTTATAAGTAACGCTACCTTGCAGAAATACCCCTTGGCTAATTTTACAATGTGTCAGAAAAATTATTTTAACTGATTTAAAATTTTCTGCTTTCATTTTATTAAACTGAACATTATCTTGTTATTGAGTGGCAGATGAATTATAGTACAATGGGATTATATTAATGTTATCTGTGTTTTAAACTGGAACACACCATGGTTTCCTGAATTTATAGCCATCTGAATTTTTGTGAGAAGAGATTTAATTTGCAGTTCTGTGTTGTTATTGGTGTTTTTACAGCTTGTTGTGCTGCAATTTCAGAGTTTTGGGGATACATCTGAGTAACTGTACTTGAACAAATCACTTGTAAAGTATATATACAATGATTCTCATGCTTCTAAGAAATACTTGCTCTGCTGTGAAGTACACATAATATCTCATTTGCTCAGAAATAACCAAATGTACAACATTCCTAGCATACAACAATAACTCCAGTTGAAGCTATCATTCATACACACTGTAGGCGTACCAAACATCTGAAAAAAAAAAGAAAATTCTTGAAAACTACTGGACAAAATTTCTGTACAGAAAATGGAATAAAGCCAAGAAAACACACAGGTATGACAGTTTATGGTTTGCAACAGAATTGCATTACAGGAATCACTGTATTGTTTTTCATGTCTGCCTTTCAGTACTCTGTCATAATTCTCATTGAAGTCCTCTATGAGGGAGGATGAACTTGATCATTAAAAAATTCCTTTCTTTTTATAGAACCTAATAATATAGTATTGGATAAAGAGGTGGCACACCTTGATACAGTGGTATTCTGTATGTTCTTACTGGGCACAGCATCAGTATGGGCAGATACAGTTCAGCTTCCTGACAAAAAGCTTGGTCCGGAATACTATGAAGATTAAAACTGTTACAAAATTCTAGATGCTCACATGCAGCTCACATGAAAAGTCTTTCTGTTTATGTGTTTATTTAGTCTTTTGAATACAATATGAATGATAGCATGGATGCACCAGTGATATGGAAGTGTCTTGTGCAACCATTTAAAATTCATTACAAAGAAACTGTTAGACTCCATGGACTTTTGGATTATGTCTTTAGTGGAGTGTAATCATCAATCAGCAAAGCAAGTCTTCAGGAATAATTCACTCTTACTCCCCAGCTGAGGATACAAACTAGCAATGTTTGCACAGTAGTAGTATTCTATTTAGACTGACATTTTCTGACAAAACTTTTTGTATTTCTATGGAGTGATGGGTCGATGTACCATGAAGAGTATTCAGAGAGGCCGATTTTAATCTTTGGTGCCTAATTTCTCCTGTTCCCTTTTATGCCAGTCTGTGGGTGTGTGAGGTGGATTCCTTAAGAGGATGATTTTCAATACAAGCCTAACTTCAAGAGCTGTGTCCTCTGCTGCTGGGGGATTTAAGCTCCCCTGATTCTAGAGGTGGTCTGCAAACACTAGGCTATCTTGATCTTGCTGAGTAACTCACATCATTGCCTCACAGTATTTGAGTTTGTCTTTTCTGCCCATCAGTCTGTCTGCATACATACCTACCAGAACTCCTTCCTAATGCTTTTGAACCATTAGCTGTTTTTAGCAAAAATTTGACAGAAGGAAGGAACTCGAGTGGAATGGAATGGAATGGAATGGAATGGAATGGAATGGAATGGAATATTTCAGTTGGAAGGGACCTACAACAACAAACTAGTTCAACTGCCTGACCACTTCAGGGCTGACCAAAAGTTAAAGCATGTTGTTAGAGGCACTGTTCAAATGCCTTTTAAACACTGGCAGGCTTAGGGCATCCGCCACCTCTCTAGGAAGCCAGGTCCAGAGTCTGACCATCCTCTTGGTAAAGAAATATTTCCTAATGTCAAATCTGCACCTCCTGTGGAGCAGCTTTGAACCATTCCCAGGTGTCCTGTCACTGGATCCCAGGGAGAAGAGCTCAGCACATCCCTCTCCACTTCCCCTCCTCAGGAAGCTGCAGAGAGCAATGAGGTCTCCCCTCAGCCTCCTTTTCTCCAAACTAGACAAGCCCAAAGTCCTTAGCCACTCCTCACAGGACATGCCTTCCAGCCCTTCCATCAGCTTTGTTGCCCCTTCTCTGGATGCATTCAAGGACCTTCACATCCTTCAAAAATTGCGGGGCCCAGAACTGCACACAATATTCAAGGTGAGGCCGCACCACCACTGAATACAGCAGGACAATCACCTCTTTTGACTGGCTGGTCATGCTGTGTTTGATGCAGCCCAGGATGCGGGTTGTCCTCTTGGCTGCGAGGGCACACAACTGACTCCTGCTGAGCCTGCTGCCGACCAGCACCCCAGATCCCTTTCTGCAGGGCTGCTCTCCAGCCACTCCTACTCCTTCCCAGGTGCAGAGTCCAGCATTTGTTCTTGTTAAATTTCATGATTGCCCAATGCTCCAATCCATCCAGATCCCCCTGCAAGGCATCTTATCCCACAGGAGAGACAACAGCATCTCCCAGTTCAGTGGTGTCAGCAAACTTGCTAATGGTGCCTTCAACTCCTGCATTCAGATCATTGATAAATATATGGAACAGAATTGGCCCTAGAACTGAGCCCTGAGGAACACTGCTGGTCACTGGCTGTCAGCCAGATGTAGCCCCCTTCACTACAACCCGTTGGGCCCTGCCCTTAAG
>NW_010538745.1:10692-12766 GCF_000687285.1 Phaethon lepturus
TGTCCAGATGGATGCTGTGAGGGACAGTATCAAAAGCCTTACTAAAATCCAGAAAAACTGCATCCACTGCCTTTCCTTCATCCATTAGGTGGGTGACCCTATCTTAGAAGGATATCGCATTGGTTAAACAGGACTTTCTGTTTTTGAACCCATGTCTGACAACTACATTGTTCTTTAAATGCCTTTCAATAGCACCCAGTACGATCTTCTCCATAATTTTTGCAGGAACTGAGATTAGACTAACAGGTCTGTAGTTCCCTTGATCGTCCCTCACGTGCTTTTTGTAAACTGGAACAACGTTTCCAGTCAGCAGGGACCTCCCCAGACCCCCAAGACTTTTGCTAGGTGATCAAGAGGGGTCCTACCATAACATCCACTAGCTCCTTCAGTGCTCTGGAATGAATCCCATCAGGCCCCATGGACTTGTGAACATTCATCTGGTATAGCTGGTCCCTTATAATTTCAGTATCCACAAATGGAAACTCACTGTTCACTCACCTGTGGTCCTCCAACTCAGGGGACCAGGCAGCCCAAGGTCTGTCAGTTTTATTAAAGACTGAGGCAAAAAAAGCATTTAATGCCTCCACTTTTTCTTTATTCCTGTTGAAGATGACCATCTTCAACATACTTAGATTTCAGTAAGTTCTGCAAAAATTAGCAGGTATGCACAGGAGAAAGCAAACAAAGTCAGCATTTCTGCTGAGCATGAACTCTACAGTTAGCCATTTATAATGGTTTTCTGACTAGTAGTTGGCATGCATGTACTGGCTAAGCTACTAGCACGTAGAAAGCTAGTAACCAGCCACAGTATGCCCTGTCACTTGTCTTGCTTAAAATGGAGGAACGTGAAAAATAATTACACGAAACACAGAAGGGCAGAATGGCCAAAGAGCAAGAACTGAACTGATAATATGAGAGAGGAGGAATTGTAAGAAAATGGATGACTGAGGATTCTTGCTAATGAATGGCAGCAGAACACACTCATAGTAATCACATTTCATGAGGTCCAGTGTTCACTTGTTTTCTTCTTTGCAGATGAAGTTTATTCTTGATCTTGGTTGTGATGTTTTGCGACAAGCGAGGGAAGACAAGCAGCCGATTCAATATGAGTGATAAAGCAAGCTTCAACTTTATTGCAAAACCCTACACATATTTATACACTGAATTCTACCTTATGCATACTTGTCTTACAATCATTGGCTTAGCTCTAAAGATTACATTATCATATTCCTCCTACTTGTGGTTACTGCTACGTGGTCCGGGTTCCATCCTGTTTTCCTTACTTCTTCTTAGCTGTTTATCACAGCTCCTTCTCCTCAAGGCCAAGCCCTGCAGATGTCCAGCTGTTTACCAGCTTCCCAATGCCAGATACTGCTACGTGGTCCGGGTTCCATCCTGTTTTTCTTACTTCTTCTTAGCTGTTTACCTGCACAGTGCAAGGTCAGTACGACCTTCTTTTCTCTCTTGCCAGCATAACTCGAAATTTTCCACCGCGGCCTAGTCTGGCTAACTTATGTCAAGATTGAATCACAAGGCTCCTCCATGGAGCGACGACCGCGTTCCCTCATCCATTCTCCGACAATGTTTCAACAAGTAGATATTGGTGTTCATAAATGAATCATTCCTGTTATGTTTAGAGTGTATCCAACATGATAATACAGGATGACTAAAAAAGCTTTTTTTACAGATGGAAGCAGGATAGGATAACATCATCTAATACTTTTTTTTTGTTTTGCAAGAACTGACTCTGTCTATTATTGGAATAGAGCGTAGGGATACGTATGCAGAGTGTCAAACAATGTAAGTGTATGCTAGTTGAAATATTCTACATGAAGTTTATAATGAGAGATTTCCCTGAGGAACGACTATCATACTAATAAAAATCAATATTCAAACTTTACAAAAATAGCTGAAAACAGGTGAAGCTTCATCATGTAGACAATGTGCAGCATGTCTTCTCTGGCCTTGTTTTTGTATGGGGTAGTCTGTGTTCTGTGTTCATCCCAAATGCTGTGCGCTTCTGCCTCTGCTTTCTACATGCATACGTTCAAAAAATGTGTAGACGTGGCACTTT
>NW_010538746.1:0-2117 GCF_000687285.1 Phaethon lepturus
GCTGGGAAATGGCTCCGGGACTCCGCAGCTCCCTGCTGTCACACATCAGCCACCCACCAGTGCTCTGCCTGAGGCGACGTCCAGCCGGGACGGGAGCTTTGGAGAGCCCGTCTTAAACGTGTGATTCAGGGAGCGGGGAGGGAGGGCGAAGAGCCATCATCAGTTATTTTCAGAGAAGACCCATTAGCACCTGTGCTGCGTTGAACCATGGCTGCTGTGGTTTGAGGAGAAGGCTGTGTTCCCCCATGGGACAGCACACCAGTCACCAGGGATGTGAAAACCCATGGCCTGGCCTCGCCTGAGCTGACACAAACCCACCGCTGCCGCACCCCGGGGGGCTGAGTCCCCGGCTCCCAGTCCTGTTGGAGTCAGCGCATCCACCTTCCGCCTGCTGTGCAGGACTCGGGTCTCTCCGAGGACGGAAGCCCGGCACGCAGCTCTGCCCGGGTGCTTGAGCGTCGCAGGGCTGAGCTGGAGGGGGAGCGGAGGACGAGGACCAGCAGGAAGGCAGGCAGGAACACCTTCCTCTCTACGGTCACACATTTCTGATGGGCATCCAGAGTGCCGCAGCCACGCAGACGGCGACTGCAGTACGTGGAGCGCTCGCTGAAATGCGCAAGAGGTCTTCGGCGCGGCAGAGCCAGACCGCTGTGCTTTCGCTGTCCATGCGCAGAGACGTGGAAACCCACGTCCCCGGGCCAGCCAACACGGCTTCTTGCAACCTCTCAGCTCCCACCCACAACTGACACCAACCGACCCTGTCAGCAGTTTTGTAACAAACTTCTTAAAGGCTCTTGGTGTCCTGAATTTGCCCCTACAGACATAACCAACAGCAGTTTCCATGCTGATGCATCAAGTAAGAGCAGTATGACAGCTGCTCCGCTAACACTTGGTGGTTTCCAATGCCCTAAAGGAACAGGAACTCTGACCACGAGACTCTGCAGAAACACCGGACGGAGCGGCCGCAGCTCTTACTGACAGGGTCATCAATATCGCGGGGTGGAATGAGTTGAAAATAATCTAGATGTCAGGCTGATCTATGGATGTCTCGGGACATTTTGCGGAGCAGTCCACAGTTTTCCAGTTCTAATTGCCCAAGCATATATAAGACATGCACACGGGGGCTCTATCTTGAGCCGTACCTTATCCACATGATTGAAAAAGCGATCAAAAGCAAGGGAATAGCAATAAATCCTAGAAAGAATAACTATTGAAATGAAGTAGTTACATTAGAAATTAGGAGACCTGATTAGAGGCTGGACTTCTTACGCCAGGAAGCCACGAGATAGCAAACTTTAAATAATTCACTAGTTCAAGAGCGTATCAGCCATCCAGTAACTCGGGCAGGGGGACCAGAGAAGGAAGGAAACGTTCCCCTGCTCTACTGCTGTTGACTAGCAGGCAAAAGGCAGGTGGGTGAAATACAAGGGGGAAAACCAAAGCTGTAAAATAAATGAAATAAATTGTCAGTGTGCTGTTTACCTCAGCTCTTCTATAAATACCGTTAATATTGATATATTAATATTAGGCAGCATGAATGTGCCGCTGGAGGTGGAGTGGATGTAGTTTGAACTAAATAGGGGCCCAAAAAGGAGCAAACTGCAGCCATGTAACCATGGCAGGAGCTCACACCACATCCACAAGGGCTGAGCCTTTCTCCCCGCTGCCTTCCTGTCTCTAGAAACCCACACCCAAAGGGAAAAATCCTACACATCTCTACTTATTCCCCAGACACATGAACTAACCTCGTGGAAACAGCTCCCCATTCCACAGCCCAGTTCACACTTTTGAGGGACGGGGTTTTGTCCCTCCCTCATCACTACTAAAGCTGGAAATCTTGCTGGAAAGGAAAGAAAATCCAAAATTTTGGCACAGGTGTCTGTGGCAATGGGTGAGCTCTCAGATGACACCGCAGGCTTCTGAGTACAGATGGTAATATCTTCACTGCACATCTGCAGTGCCTGGTCTCCATCCAAACTTCTAATTCCGTTCAGATGAAATTTCATTTCTTTAGACCTGTAGGAAGCCACAACTGCTGCTGGGGACGTGGTAGAGGTGTGGGAGGAACCCAGCTGGGCGTAACGAACACTCTCCAAGCGGCGTGTCAGCATCCAGCG
>NW_010538746.1:2148-10055 GCF_000687285.1 Phaethon lepturus
CGACTGCCACTCAGGCTGGTTTCTAGCAGGAGGCGGTGACCCCACCTTGCAGCCCGAACCGCTGGCGATAAGGAATTAGGAGCCCCTGCAGCGAATGGCTTTGCTCTGAAATGAGGATGACAGAAGCAACCGCTATTGTTTAACTTTTCTATATTATATATGATAAACTATATATAACATAACATAACATAATATAATATGCATAATATACGATGCAAAATGTATTATATCATTATTTGTTACACATAATATAATTAATAATAAATTACTTATAATGATATTGTTTCCTCATGGAAAATAATATCCTCCTCTGCCTGTTTCACATGCTGTGCGTGTGAATTTTGGGGCTCCCCAAATCACTTGAGGGCTGACAAGCCCTCTGCGTGCTGCAAGCGGGGCCAGGCAGACCCTTCCACACCCCAGCCTGTTAGCATCGCCTCATCCTCCTTATTTACTGCCTCCATCCTGGTTTCAGGGCTCTGCCAACCCCGTTTAGCCCCTCTCTCCAGCTCCCACCCATCCCCAAACACACCACTGG
The DNA here is from genome assembly GCF_000687285.1 of Phaethon lepturus. Classification (NCBI taxonomy): domain Eukaryota; kingdom Metazoa; phylum Chordata; class Aves; order Phaethontiformes; family Phaethontidae; genus Phaethon; species Phaethon lepturus. Next base: position 2,687 of record NW_010538746.1, read on the forward strand.
AGTCGAGTCATCCTTTGGTTCACGAGCATCCATTAATCAAAGACTTCACTGAGAAACCATTGACCTGGGCAGCTGAACATCATTGATCCGGGCCCCGTCTGCCCATACAGGATCCCCCGGCTCCACGTACGGAGCTCAGACATACAACCTCCGTGTACGCCGGCTGCTGCGTCCCCTCGTTATTGCCGTTTTCGGGTCAGCAACACAAATCTCACGGTTTGCCGGTTGAGACCCCTTTCTTTTCCTCGCTGCGTTCTGCCCAACGCTCTTTACGTCTAAGCCAGCCGTTATCGGTTGCGCGGTCAGCGTCTCCTGGCCGCCGGCCAGCGTTCTTTCGCTTCTCCCCACCTCATCTCAGCCGTGGGGCTGAGATCCCTCACCTCGTCGCACCCTTCAGCGTCCGCTCCCCGCCCCGGGCTGCGCGCGACCCCGTCCCTTCAGGACATCCCCCCTCGGCGTCGGTACCTGTCAGGTTCGCAAACCATCGGCTCTGTGACCCTTTCCCTGCCATCTGAACTTTTGTTGCCATCCTTCTGCAGACGAAGGGTTTTGGGTGGGTTTTTTTGGCAATATATATATTTTTAGCGCTCTGCTGTTCTTTCCCCGGGTTGTTTTTTTTTTGGCGGAGCTTGGCGTTAAAGTTGCTATCGCATGTTTTTAACTCAAATTCTCACACCCTCGTGTTACAGTATCCGCCAGATTGGCTCAAAACATTTTTTTTTTTTTTTTTTCCCCTCCAGTAAGAGGAATTATGCTTCGTGAAGGGTTGTTGTTTCACGCGACTCCCCAGCTGACCTGGACCACGCTCGCCGAGGGTGCGTGCTCGGGGATGTGGCAGACAGACGAGTGCCAAGGACCAGTTTCCCGTGTGTTAGGGGAGCAGGTAGGTTTGATTTTGCCCTCAAAGATACAGAATCACCCAGTTTCTAACAGGACCACGCTTCAGGGCAGATAACCAGGCTTTTCCGAGATGGGGCTTTGTCCCCCAGCCAGTGTCAGGGGCACGAGGCTGCCCAGCTCTCCTGGCTGCACGCCAGGGTATTTGAACCGGCTGTACCCCTTTTTCCTTCGAAACCGCACCCTGGTATCGGTCTAGAAATCTACATGTCAAACTGGAAAAGAGCTTTTTCCAGCTGAAAACCTCCCTCCAGCAGCACCCGCATCCCCCCGTTGCCTGGTGCCTTTCTGTAAAGTGACCAGCAAAGCAAAGAAAAAGACCTGCAGGATTTTCCTGCTTTTTTTTTTTTTTTTCCTTTTTTTTTTTCCTGATGCCTTACCTGGTTATTCTCACACCGCGAATTCAGTCGTCGATCCCAGGGACGGCAGGACTGTAGCTCTTGGCGGAACTGGGACATAACATGCTGTCGAAAATATGATCAAGTGAGAAAGCAAGTCATTTTTACTCCCATTCCTCTGATGCTTTTTAAATCAGGAGTAACAAATTTGAGATGATCAGGTCCACTTGAGATTCCTCAAGCATAAAATAAAGCAACACTCATTTGTGCCCTCCCTGTTGGGAAAAACGGGTAAAAAGGCCTCAAGCTGCTTTTCCGTCCTGGGAGAACCTTGTGTGAAGTTGCTGTATGCTTCAGGGTACTCTAAGTCACCTTTCAGGCACCGGAAAAAAAAAAGGAAAAAAAAAAGAGAATGTGGTCCTCTTGGTGGTGGAGAAAATAAACCCTCGTTCTGCTGGGTTGTTTCCCAAGCTATGCTTTAGATAAATGCTGCAGGAGGGTATTAGCTTTACAAATAGCCCCTTTATAGCTTGAGAGACTGGGGAGGGAATGTGCCAGAGTAATTCACTCAGAGGGGCTGGTGTGAAGGAAAAAAAAAAGGGCAGGGTAGGGAATGATGAGGTTTTCATTCGGCTGGTGTATGGAAGTGTCCATACACCAGCCGAATGGTTTGCATCCGCTTTCTGCTTTTACTTGCAAGTTGAGCATCAGTTTTCGCTCCTCTCGTCAGAGCCTCCCCCTGTTACCCGGCTGGGACAGATTAATTTTCACCTAAAAGCTGTTTTCAACCCTGAGCTTCAACGTTTGCTGCCCCCGTCCACACGCTCAGAGGTTTCTGGTTGCTGCTGAGGGCTGGCTCAGCTTGCAGGCTCCTTGCTGGTGGCTCGGAAGAGAGTTTCATGAGCAGGGTTCTTCCTTCCCGCTTTATTTAACATCAACCTCACCACTCCAGAAGCGAGGAAGGGAGGACGACCGCTACCGGGAGGGAGGGAAATGGCTGGGGATCGCGGGTGGAAGGTGAAGTGCTGTTTGCGCCGAGGAACCTGGGGAAAATCTAGAGCCTCTGCGTCTGGGGAAGGAGAATATCCCGGAATGTCACGTTCCCCGTAATTACATTGCAGAGCAGCTCCCTCCCCGCTAATGCGCCGGCATTAGAGGAGAGCGCCGAGAGCGGAGCGCGGCACCAGGGAAAGCAGCAGCCCATGCATCAAGCAGAAGGGGTAATAAATCACCAGCCTCCCTCTGATCGCTCAGCAGATAAGCCAGAGAAGCTGCTTAGGATGAAAAAAATGTCCCCCAAGCAAGCAGATTTCCAGATCTATCTCAGACAGGTCAGGAGAGGGGAGACTGGGTTCTCGTTTATGTGCAGGGAAAAACAGGATTATATTTCCACTCTCCATTAGCTCCCTCCAAAGCCGAGTGCCACTTGGCCTGCCTGAAGCCAGAATCTACCTAATTTCGGGGTGTCCAGTTTAAGACGGCACGGCGCAGCTTGATTTACGGGTGACACGGCACTCCCGACGTCCTTGGGAGCTGCAAGTCCGCATCATCCTCACTACAAGGCAGAGGGATCCAAAAATCATTGTTTCTTCATGAAAAGTCTTGGTGCGTTTTTCTGCACCGCCAACGTTTTGGCTCTTGACCCACCTGGAGAGAAGGGTACGGAGAACGACCAGCCAAGGGGACAAGGAGAAAGAGTCAAAGTAGGCTTGGAAGGACACTACGGCCAGTGAGCCAATTTGCCCTTTTTGAGGAGCACCACCAGGCAAAAAGCTGCTTTCCCAGCTGAGGAGGAGAAGCCCCGCAGACCCACTGGGCAAGGTCCTCTTCTCCAGGCTCTGGTCTTGGCACGGCTACGTGATTTAACTAATTGCAATCATCATTGGGCCACCACCATCAAAACTAGGGACGCATGGGGAAAGGAGAGCTCTTCCAGGATTATCCCAAGTACTCTTTACCTCTGGAGGTGCCACCTTTGCCGTTTTTGCCCCATTTTTGCCCCCTTGCGCCCGTTTTTTGCCCCCAGCGCGGCTTTCCATCCTCCTCCGTTGCTATCGGGGTGCTGCTTTCCGGCAGCAGCCGGTGGGATCACGGAGATCTGTGCCCTCAGCCCCCACCACGCAGCCTCGGGTGGGCTTGGGGACCACCGCGGCCGGGGAGAACAGTTGGCTGCTCGGCCAGCAACAGGGCAGCGGGAGCCTTGCTGACGGCCATGGTGGGATGGGGATGGAGACGGAGCCCTGTCCTCTCGAAAAAGAGAGGAAGAGCCCGTAGGGAAATACAGAAATGATTTAAACAGAGAGCAGCTGCTCAGGCGCGCAACCTTTTACGCTGCCAGGAGAAGAAACAGCTTGATGCAAAACCTTTTGGGTTTATCCAAGCGCGATGAACATCCTGAAGTGCTCGGGAGCCGGGTTTGTCTCCCGTTCCCAGCGCTGCTTCGGCCTTAAACCGGCACCGGCCGAAACAGCCGCTCCACGAGCCCCGGCGCGCAGCGGGGAATTGGGGTCTTGGATAAATAGACCTTGGGGCTGAGTCCGCCGAGTTCTCCCGCGGGACCCTGGCTCCGGACCCTCAGCAAAGCCGGCGGCATCCCCAGCCAGACCAAGCGAGGAAACGACGAGCAGCGGCAGGGAGACGCCTCATCTGGAAAAAAACCTTTTCTTGTAACGACGTCTTTCTGTTGCGAAAACACCCTCAACTGTGAAATGAAGCCTGGAGGAAGCTACCCCCCTTGGACGAATTCGGCATCGCTCCCAGCGGCTGCCTGCGCTGCGGCTGTGTCACCTCGGCTCTGCCTGGAGCGTACAGTGGACGTAAGGAGACCTTATAACCTCTCTGCTGTTGAAGCACAAGCTCTTGCACTGCAGATATTGTGGGATTTGGAGAATTATTAGCCCCCCTCGGCTAGGTAACGAGGCTCTCTGGCTCCCTGGGCAAGCGATGGGTTGGTTTCTCTGCAGGGTGGGTGCCTTCGTTGGCCATGAAGCTGTTGGAAGATCTCCGACCACGTCAGAAAAAAATAACCTCACGATGAGGATGCCTGTGCCTTTTCACGGGCAGCGGCGATGCACGCATCCAGCGACCTCTCTTTCCTGGAGCTCCAGAAAAGACATCACGTTGCCGGTGAACCCAGGACCCAGGTTTCGTTAACTAAGAGGGAAGTGAAAACCCCTCGAAACCTTGTCCAAAGCCTGTTGAATCACGGCAGGGTGGCCTTCAGGGTGGGAAAGCTGCAGAGCAGGAGCCGTGCCTTGCCTGCACCTCACCAGTAAGTGGGTTTGGCTAATGCCCCGCCACCACACGCCGGTGCTCTGCCGCACGCGGCACCCGCCGAGCCCGTCGTGCAAGCCCCTGGTGCTGGGGATGCCCAGCGGAAAGGAGCCCAGCCGGTCCCCGAGAGCTGAAAAAAAAAATCTTCTCGCTCCTTCTATGGGGAAGCAAAGCTCCGCGAAGACAGAAATTGCCGGGGCGGAAGGCGTGGAGTCCGTGCTGCTGCTCCGGGAGAGCTTCCCTGCGAAACCGCGGAGCCGCGGCAAACCCAGCGCGGACGGGGGGAGAGGATCTCGGAGGTCGGGTCCAGCCGTCGATGGAGGAAGCGGCTCCGGTGCAGGACATCCCTACGGGCATCCCCAGAGGGGAGGACGAGTGCCGGGGCGTGGGGACGCCTCGGCTCGCGCCCGGTCATCAACGTGAGGGCAAGAGCTGGGCAGGACGCGCCGGCAGCGGGGACGACCCGGCTCCAAACCCGCTGCGCAAAGTCATCTGCATTTCTCCCCCCGAGGCTCCAGCCCCAGCCCCTCGCACATCACACCTAGGCAGGAAGGTGTCGACCGCCCCGATTTCCGCGCCGGCCCGCGAAAAGGAGATGCCGCTTCCCCTCGACGCGGCTACGGCGTCAGTCTGGCCAGAAAGAGAAGACCGGCGAGTGATAGATCAGGCACAACTCTGCTGAAACGGGTGGTAATGGAAGAAATCGCAACCAGGCTGCTAAGAGGCAGGAAGGAGATAAAAGATGCAGCCTCTTCTCTGCTCCTTGAATTCCTGACGCTGAGGGTGTCGCGACCCTGGCGTGGAATACGGCACGGAATATGGAACACGCCAAGGTTTACCTATGGAAGAGGGCAAGCCGCGCCCTGCAGCAGAGGATGAGCACAAAGAGTCCAGCTCTGGGGCGGGATGTGAATATAGATGATTTTCGGAGATGTTCTTGATCTTATCGTTTAAGCCTTCCGGCGCGAGTAAGGTGAGAAAGGCGGGAGAAACCAAAGAGACTCGGTCAGCTTTGAATACGGACTCGGCAAAGCGCGCGCCCGCGGGCTCTCTAGAAGGTCGGCGCCTGCTGAGGGTTTCTCTGAGGAAGTGCCAAATTCAGGAGCGCCTTCACGAGCTGGGAACGGTCATTCATCACGCGCGTGCGGCAACGCGGCACGGCTTGGAAGTGACCTTTGCCGCAAAAACGGCGTGGATGGAGTGGCAGCCCCGGGCTTGTCGCTGCCCGAGGTGGCGGAAACGGGGTGCTCCCGTCCTGCAAATGCTGCGCAAAACCCCGAGCTCAGGGCTGCGGGTCCCGTAAGACCCCTGCAAGGTGCCGGATTGGGGCACCCTCCAAGGCATCTCTTAGGACGTGACTTGCAAGCTTCTTCCTTCTCTACTCAAAAGAGCGTCTCTCCCTGTCCCTCCAAAGTCCGTCGTCCCCCAGTAGCTCTTGAAACCAGCATTTATCGGGAGTAAGTGCCCGAGCAGCTGATTCTCTACAAATTCCCCTAACGGGTCATAAACGGGTGGGATGGCAGCGGCGTTTGGCTGATTTCTGGCTATAGACAGGTTGACGTATTATCAATCTCGTTATAATCATGTTGTGCCGAAGGCTGTAGCCAAGCTCAAGCTCAAGCTCAAGCAGACAAGATATATAGTACTATAATATAGTCTATAGTATAATATAGTACTAAACGTTACATTTCTCATGGTCTTTGCAGGAATAAGCCCTAAAGCATCAAATCTCCCGTAGGGAAGGCATGATGGTCCGGCCCCGTGAAGTCGGTGGCGATGTCCTCCTTGGCTGGAGTGACCTGAGGTCTCCCAGAAGGTAATCAAGCTGTTGCTCTCTATCAGAGGTCAGACCCACCCCGAACCATTGCCCCCCAGAAGGAGGAAGCGCTAGGTGGCTGGGCAAAGCTCGGGGTCATTTCTCCCCTTCATTGGAGAGGTTCAAGCAAGAAACACCTTTTGCTCAGAGGCAATAACAGCTTCCGAAAAGAGCAAACCCCTGGGGCGAGCGGCTCCGCGCTCGCGCGGGTCTGCCTCCGCGTCCTGTCGGGCAGGACTTTGGCGGCTGCTTTAACAGCACCGTCTGCTGATATTAAAAACACTTTGCTTTTTAGTATATACAAAAGCCTCTGGTGCGCCTGAGCTTCCAGCAGCCTCCCGAGTCCAGAGCAAGTGGCGGAGAATCGATCAGCTGCGGTGAGCGATGTCCCTCCTCACGTGGATTCGTGGGCATTCACGTGCTGATGAATTTCTCTACCTGGTAACAGTCCGGCAGGCTTTTCTGAGAAGTTCACTGAATAATTGCAAGTCAGGGTGTGTTGATTAGCATTTCTGTTCCGCGAATTACTTCTGTACGGGAGGCAAAGCAGCATGATTAGCCAAGTCTACGGCGATACACACGTATGAATTTCCCTGACCGTAAGGGCCAGGTAAAATGAAACCCGCCTGCAGGACGTGCTACAAGCCTGGTAGCGGTCCTTGGAGAAAGGGGCTTCGCCCCGCGCGGCTGTCCGGTTCGGCGTCTGGCCCGTGGTGACGCTGGTGGCGGACGCTGGAGGATGCCCGAGGGGCACCGGCGCCTTCAGTGCGTGAGACCATTCAGGGGCGGTTTTCCCATCCCTGATGGGGAACCCTGCCTGTAACATGTGAATTTATCATCTCTGTCTCCCCGGTCGAGGTGCCCAAATCGCCGTCGCGTGCTGACGGGCTGCCCCGATCACAGCCAAGCGGAGGATGCGGCTGCAACGCGGTCGGACTGCGGAACTGCTGATGGGAAGTGCCTGTGCATCCACCCCAGCAGTGCTTCAACCTGGATGCTGCCCTCCCCACCCTCCCCGTCCCAACGGCCGGCTCTGCAGCACCCC
>NW_010538747.1:0-231 GCF_000687285.1 Phaethon lepturus
ATTTTGCAAGTCTGTTTTCCCACTGTTTCCCATTGTCACATGCACAACGTATGTGACAGTCCAGGAGAGAAACTCTGCCTGATTTAACAACAAAAAACGTGAAAAACAAATGGGTTGGGTCCTCAGCTGGTGTAAGCGATTGTCGCTCCACCGAAGCCATTAGCACTTTGCAGCGGATGAGGGTCTGCCCCAAGGTTTGGAGGTGCCCACAAAAACCTCTCAGCTGCGGGT